>NW_011494936.1:1334746-1359531 GCF_000754665.1 Bison bison bison | reverse complement strand
TGTTTCAATGCCATTTTCCCGAATCTTCCCACCCTCTCCCTCTCCCACAGAGTCCATAAGCCTGTTCTATACATCAGTGTCTCTTTTGCTGTCTCGTATACAGGGTTATCATTACCATCTTTCTAAATTCCATATATATGCGTTAGTATACTGTATTGGTGTTTTTCCTTCTGGCTTACTTCACTCTGTATAATAGGCTCCAGTTTCATCCACCTCATTAGAACTGATTCAAATGTATTCTTTTTAATGGCTGAGTAATACTCCATTGTGTATATGTACCACAGCTTTCTTATCCATTCATCTGCTGATGGACATCTAGGTTGCTGCCATGTCCTGGCTATTATAAACAGTGCTGCGATGAACATTGGGGTACACGTGTCTCTTTCCCTTCTGGTTTCCTCAGTGTGTATGCCCAGCAGTGGGATTGCTGGATCATAAGGCAGTTCTATTTCCAGTTTTTTAAGGAATCTCCACACTGTTCTCCATAGTGGCTGTACTAGTTTGCATTCCCACCAACAGTGTAAGAGGGTTCCCTTTTCTCCACACCCTCTCCAGCATTTATTATTTGTAGACTTTAGGGTCGCAGCCATTCTGACTGGTGTGAAATGATATCTCATAGTGGTTTTGATTTGCATTTCTCTGATAATGAGTGATGTTGAGCATCTTTTCATGTGTTTGTTAGCCATCTGTATGTCTTCTTTGGAGAAATGTCTATTTAGATCTTTGGCCCATTTTTTGATTGGGTCATTTATTTTTCTGGAGTTGAGCTGTAGGAGTTGCTTGTATATTTTTGAGATTAGTTGTTTGTCAGTTGCTTCATTTGCTATTATTTTCTCCCATTCTGAAGGCTGTCTTTTCACCTTGCTAATAGTTTCCTTGTTTTCTTAGCTTGAACAAACACTGGGCCAAACCCAGCTTTCTTCTTTGGCAATAATTGGAAGATTAGATCTCTACATATCAGTACTCTACTGAAAAGATTATATGTAGAAATAACCTTTGCATCTTAGGACACAATATTTCCTACAGAAGGAAATAGGATTGGGTCCAGGTCTTGAAAAATTACCACACTAGAATTTCTTTGAATCCTTAGTAAAAGCTAGGTATTTAGAATGTTTCCTATTAATTTATACCCCTCACCGACCTGCCCAGATCAGTATGCACATATTCAATTCTGTCACTGCATTGGGTGCTATGTGGGGGTTCAATGGTTAGGAATATAGATTTAGGAACTGGATTTCCTCAGTTAATCCCAGCTCTGCCACTCACTGGTTATGTGTTCTAGGGCAAGTTTCTCAAGTTCTCTGTGCCTCAGTTTTCTTCATCTGTAAAATGGGGCCAATAATATTGTTTATCTCAAGAGGCTGTTGCAAAGGATAAGTGAAACAATATATGTAAAGTGCTTGAAAGACTGTCACAGAGTAAAAAGCTAGGCATGTATTAGCCTTTATTATTAGTAGTAGTATTGTTGTTCAGTTGCTAAGTCGTGTTTGACTCTTTGCAATCCCATAGACTGCAGCATGCCAGGCTTCTCTTTCCTTCACTATCTCCCAGGGTTTTCTCAAACTCATGTCTGTTGATTGTGATGCCATCTAACCATCTTGTCCTCTTGGCACCCCCTTCTCCTCCTGCTCTTAATCTTTCCCAGCCTCAGGATCTTTTCCAGTAAGTAGGTGCTTTGCATCAGGTGGTCAAACTATTGGAGCTTCAGCATCAGTCCTTCCAAAGAATATTCGGGGTTGATTTCCTTTAGGATTGAATGGTTTGATCTTGCTGTCCAGGGGACTCTCAAAGAGTCTTCTCCAGTAGTAGTGTAATATTTCTTTACAACAAAGTATTTTGAGATTGCAGGGAACACAGGTTTTAAAGACTCTTATCATTTGCAGCTGTTTACTTGATTTTTGCCTATGTTGAGCAACTGAAATAAATTCAGAATTTAATTGCATGTTTAGATTAACATGAGACTTCAAAGTATGACCTCACTTTCATATTCTCCTGTTCATCAAAGCAGCCTCATTATTCAAAGTGATTGACTTTAAAATAAAATACCATTTTCTCATATGTTGGTATACTGCAAAAGGTTTCTTTTGAAAATAGGTTGTGTTGGGGTGGAAAAAGAATTTCAGAGCATAAAGTAATGGAAGTTGTCACAAATGAAAAAAATTGATGGGTGTAAATATCTAAGACGTAAATGTTTCACTCATTTAAAAAGCTGTGTAGGCCAAATGTTAAAGATAAATGTCAAGTGGCAATTAAATTGTAAAGCAAATATAGAAACAAAAGATTACGTCTTAATATATGAATAGGAAAGCAGATGATTCAGAAAAGAATATTCATGAAAACATTCCAAGTCACAATAGGAATTTTTTAAATGTAAGTTAAAACAAGGAGATAGCACTGTTCACCTAATGATTTGCTAAGAATTCAAATGAATGCTGACAAGCCTAGAATGACCTCAGAACATGGACACTGGTACGTGCTTGCTGATAAATGGGAAATTTTGAAGAGCAGTATGCTCATATGAGGGCTTCCCTCGTAGCTCAGTTTGTAAAGAGTCTGACCGCAATGCAGGAAACCTGGGTTTGATTCCTGGGTCGAGAAGATCCCCTGGAGAAGGAAATGGCAACCCACTCCAGTATTCTTGCCTGGAGACTCTCATGGACAGTGGAGCCTGGCGGGCTATGAGTCGCAAAAGTGGGACACGACTGAGCGACTAAGCACACGCACATGTGCTCACATGAATCAAATGTCTGAAAATGTTTGAGTTCTTAGACATAATAATCCCACTTCTATATGTCCTCAGAAAATAATCAGATGCAATCAAATATATAAGAATATGTACATTAACTACTTTTTTTTTCATCATAACAAGACACTGAAACAAATCTAGAAGTCCAACAAGAGATGAATGATTAAAAAAATTAGGACTTATTCGTAGCATGAAATTGTTTTACATTAAAACTGTTTTAGAAGAATTCTGGGCAGCATAGAAAAGTATTTATTTTAACTGATTAAGCAAAGCATTAAACTCTACAAACACTGTGAACTGTATGGAGAAAATAATAAATGAAAATACTCCAATATAAATGGCTACTATTTCCAGGTGGTGGGATAATAGATGACTTTTTTTCCTTTATAATTTTCCTGTAATATGCACAATTGTTTTATCAGAATTTGAAATGATCTTTTAAAAGACTTTTAAAAATTTTTATCAAAACTTGAAGTGCTTTTAAACAGAGTTAAGGAGATCAGAACCTACTCTGGGCATAGCAGTCCAGTTTCCAATATTACTCTCAGTGCATATAAACTCTGAAGAACTAGCTTTTGAGCAGTAGCATGAAGAGTTCCCTGCGAAGAAAGTCCATGAGTTTTAGTGTTTATAATTTCAGATGCTCCATTTTAGCTGCTTAAGATTCTTTTTATTGTCTGACTTTAAGTTATACTCTGGATAATTGAGATTAACAGTATCGTTGTGTACTTGCTCAGTAAGAAGGATTTCTTTTTCCTTTTCAGTAGTAAAATAAAATGGAAATCTTTATAAGGCAACCAGGCTGATTTCCCTTTCAGGGCCAGTGATCGACAGTGGGGGGGAAGCCAGGTCCAAAAGAAGGACGTGTTTGCCCGCGCCGTGCCCAAAGTCCAGTAACATCAGCTTGTGGAACATCCTGAGAAACAACATCGGGAAGGACCTGTCTAAGGTGGCCATGCCGGTGGAGCTCAATGAGCCCCTCAACACGCTGCAGAGGCTCTGCGAGGAGCTGGAGTACAGCGAACTCCTGGACAAGGCTGCCCAGCTGCCCAACGCCCTGGAAAGGATGGTGAGCACGCACCCTGCCACTCACTGGCCTGCCTTCGCAGCTGAGCTGCGGGCGTAGCAGGGCTCCTGTCCCTCTGCTTTCCACCTGGATTACTCATCAGAGAGGCTCATTTCCCAGCCACCTCCGCTTCCTAGCTCTGCCTGGCTGTTTTCAGTCACCTGGTCAGGAATGGCCATTGAGAGCGGCTTCACTGTAACAGCTGCTGCCTGAGGGTAGTTCTGCTCTGTGATTTTGGGCTTCCTCTTTCTCTAGAACCTTCCATGTGATTGTTCTGATATTGCCTGGCTGGAAAACATGTCTTGAGGGCTGTCTGAGTGTTTGTTTTTACTACCCTGAGTGGGGAGAATTTAATTTTTTGAGCTCTTTTTTGTTTTGTTGTCCAGGGTAAATTTCCCATGAGAAAGTTTTGGTTTATTTTTGAAATTGTCCTGTTAGCCCCTGAATTTTTAGAAAATATCATTCAGTCACAGAAGAGGTTTTCACATCAGAAAGATTCTTCTCCCCCGCCACTATTTTTTTTTATTTTATTTTATTTTTAAATCAGTTTTTATCAGAATATAGTTGATTCCCCTTCCCCACCTCTTCTTCTATAGAATAAGTTAAAGGATAAAAATCATCCTAGAAAAATTAATCTTTTGTTCTCTACTTAGTATCAGTTCTAATCAAGTAATGGGGCTTCCAATAAAGGGGCCTCCAAGAATTTCTCATCCTTCCCCTGCCTTGTGGGGACAGAGGACAGGGGTACCTTGGTGATAAGACTATGGCCAACTCAACCCTTTCTGTGACTATGGCTATTTGCTCTTCAAAAGTGAGTGCCTCTTCCTCTTTTTGCCTTCTGGTATGTTACCTGCTCAACAGAAAGCTCATTGTGTGGGATGCTGGCACATCAGGGTCCTCCCCCACATTCAGCATCTCTGTCCTGGACATTTGCTGATTGGCTGAATCGGAGGGCTCACCTCCAGCTCCAGGGATCCAGCCAGACATCACCCTCTCACTGGTGGAGGATGCCTTTGTTTTCTAAATTGTGCACATTCTGCAGTTTAAACTCATTAAAACTTCAGTTTCTTCAGTAATTTGAGGATTAAGGGAAAATCTTAATTTCTGGTTGAAAGAGTCATCCCATCTCATCCCATACTGTCTCCAGGGACTTTGCCCTTCAAAGAGATTTTCTTTCCTGATACTAATGATAATAGGAGTAGGAGAGAAAAACAAGCTGTTTATTTTCTGTCTTCTTTGTTACTCTTCCCCCAGAGAATTTCTATGAACAAAGGGAGGTAAATAGATTCCAAGGAAAGTGTTAAAAGTTATCATTTGTGGACAGTGCTTTTCATTAAAGAGCAGATTGACTTTGAAGATGAAAGCATTTTTAAAGGTGTTTCATTTTTGTAGCAATTTAGAGACCCTTAGGATGTCAGCTGATTGATTGGAGTCATTTGACCTTGAGAAGTAGTTTGAGGAAAGGCACCAATACATTAAGAAAGGAAAGTTCAGAAAAGCATTAGGGAGGAGCCTAGCCCATGTAATAGGTTTGCTGCTCCAAGTATGAGGGTCAGCTCTACCCCTGCAGAGATTCTCTCTCATGTTGCCAACCCACAAGGAAGATGCTTTGTTTTGCCTGCTCCCTCCCTTCTTTCTCCTCCTGCATCATGAATGATTCCAGGTTCTTTTCAACATGTGTTCTGTTAAATTGTGAAGGTGATTCAGGGTTGACTCAACATTCCATATAGACATGTGACCTTGCTGCTAATCAGAAAACAGACATCTGAGGAAGCAGAGAGAGGAACAGATACCCAGGTTTCAAGAACAGACTGAATTGAGCACAAGTTGATTTAATAAGCTCTCCAGCTGCTCTAGAGTGTTTATACACTCTAGTATGAGGTGGTAAGGTGGGTCCAGCTTGTAAAAGGCATTGAAAATTATATGACTAGTGAACATTTATGAAAGGTACCCAGCTTTTTTCCCCAATATAAGAAACTTTATGAAATAAGCAGAGAAGAGGAAACATTGAGATTATTACTCAGTATTAGAAAGGAAAATTTGCTATTGCTACTTAGGTTTAATTTTTTTGCCTGCCTCCCTCTCAAAAGACCAAAAGAATACAGACATACCTCAGAGATGTTGTGTATTTGGTTCCAGACCGCTTCAATAAGGCAAGTATCACAATAAAGTGAGTTGCATGAGTTTTTTGGTTTCCCAGTGCATATAAAACTTATGTTTACACTATACTTAGTCTGTTAAGTATGCAATAACTTTGTATCTAGAAAACAATATCTATACCTTAATTTTTAACATCAAGTGAAGTCAAAGTTGCTTAGTCGTGTCCAACTTTTTGCAACCCTATGGACTGTACAGTCCACGGAATTCTCCAGGCCAGAATACTGGAGTGGGTAGCCTATCCCCTCTCCAGGGGATCTTTCCAAACCAGGAATCAAACCGAGGTCTTCTGCATTGCAGGCAAATTCTTAGCCCATGCAGGAGACCCCGGTTCGATTCCTAGGTCGGGAAGATCCTCTGGAGAAGGGATAGGCTACCCATTCCAATGTTCTTGGACTTCCCTGGTGGCTCAGCTGGTGAAGAATCTGACTGCAATGTGGGAGACCCTGGTTCGATCCCTGGGTTGGAAAGATCCCTTGGAGAAGGAAAAGGCTACCCACTCCAGTATTCTAGCCTGGAGAATTCCATGGACTGTATAGTCCATGAGGTTGCAAAGAGTCAGACACAACTGAGCGACTTTCACTCACATACCTTAATTTTAAAAATGTTTACTGCTAAAGGAAAAATTTGAAATATCGTGAGAATTGCCAAAATATGACACCAAAGGCATGAAGTGAGCAAATGCTGTTGGAAAAACTTGCTGCAAAGTTGCCATAAACCTTCAGTTTATAAGCATCGCAGTTTCTGCAAAGCACAATAAAGCACAGTAAAATGAGGTGGGCCTGTACTGTGGCTCTTCAGTGTCCTGCAAGGGGAGCTGTGCGAAATGCTGAGACCCTCACAGCCAGGGACAGTAAGATTCTTCTCATTTCATATTCACCTACAATTTTCCTTTTTAAAATTTTTTTTTTTTTTTTACCATGCCACGTGGCATTTCGGATCTAGTTCCCCCAACCAGGGATTGAACCCATGACCCATGCATTGGAAGTATGGAGTCTTATCCAGTGGACCACCAGGGAAGTCCTTTCTTTTGCTTTTTGAGTTCTCATTTTTCTTCTAAGAAAAACAAAACTACTTGAAAGCTACTGTGTTCTGTCCTATGACTCATTACCCAGGCTCAGGAAATGACTCCCACAGATTTTCTTTGGTCAGATGAGTTTTTTTGGTTTCTACAATACCAAATTGCAAATGGTTAAACTTAGGATGCTTATTCTTAAACATTTTTTTCTATCTTGGAGTATAGTTGATTAGAAGAAGGCAATGGCACCCCACTCCAGTACTCTTGCCTGGAAAATCCCACGGACATAGGAGCCTGGTAGGCTGCAGTCCGTGGGGTTGCTAAGAGTCAGACATGACTGAGTGACTTCACTTTCACTTTCATGCATTGGAGAAGGAAATGGCAACCCACTCCAGTGTTCTTGTCTGGAGAATCCCAGGGATGGGGGAGCCTGGTAGGCTTCCGTCTATGGGGTCGCACAGAGTCGGACATGTCTGAAGCGACTTAGCAGCAGCAGCAGCATAGTTAATTAATGGCACCCCACTCCAGTACTCTTGCCTGGAAAATCCATGGACAGAGGAGCCTGGTGGGCTGCAGTCCATGGGGTCGCTAAGAGTCGGACACGACTGAGCGACTTCACTTTCACTTTTCACTTTCCTGCATTGGAGAAGGAAATGGCAACCCACTCCAGTGTTCTTGCCTGGAGAATCCCAGGGACGGGGGAGCCTGCTGGGCTGCCGTCTATGGGATCGTACAGAGTTGGACACGACTGAAGTGACTTAGCAGTAGCAGTAGCAGTATAGTTGATTAACAGTGCTGTGTTAGTCTCAGGTGTATCCCAAAGTGATTCAGTTATACATGTAATATATGTATTGATTCTTTTTCAAGTTCTTTTCCTATTCAGGTTATTACAGAGTATTGAGCAGATTTCCCTGTGACTTACTCCTGAATCTTGAGGGAAGTTTGGCTTCTTTAATGCTCTTTGTCCCTCTCCTCCTCCAGAGCCTTAGCACAAGTCAGGATTGTCAGATAGTGGCAGATTTAGAGGGACTGACTCACCATCTTGAAAGCCTTTATCCACCTGCAGGCATCAAACCAAATGGACAATCTGATTCATTTGTCTCTGGGGCCAAAATGAACACTATTTAAACCCACAACTTGAAATCAAATTCCATTTGGGTGTCATTAAGCCAGGGACAAATCTTTGCCTTTTTTAAAATAAACAGGAAAGAGAGAAAGAGAAGCTATATTTTGCTCATGTCTTTGTGAAAATAAATTTCTTTGTGATGGAGGAGTAACCAGGTTCTTGCCCTTTCCCTAGGTGTATGTGGCAGCCTTTGCGGTGTCTGCATATGCATCTAGCTACTTTCGTGCCGGGAGTAAGCCTTTTAATCCGGTCCTTGGAGAAACATATGAATGTATTCGTGAGGACAAGGGCTTCCGGTTTTTTTCAGAACAGGTAGGTATACACCCTTTTTTTGTTTGTTGGGAGAAGTTGCACATGTCTCCCATTAAGCGTGCTTTTGAAATATTTATTTCCCACCTGTCACTGGCTTCCCAGTAACAGAGATAATTACAGTTCTTCTGCACACAAAGAGAGAGATCAGTTTCCTTCCACTGAAACCTTGCCACCACCCATGGGTTTAAAGGTGCTAGCCAGGCTGGGGCTCGCTTGGCTGTGTGCATCACCACAGTTCTTTCTGTTTAAATGTGTAGCAGAGAGGAATTTTTAAAGCATGAAGCATTTGCCCAAACTGCAAGTTAAGAGATTTAAAGTGTGCAGCCTAGCTCGCTGACATCACCATTCTAAAACAGGAGCACTGCCATCAGAAGCAGGAGCACCAAATAAATGCATTATTCTTGGTTTTGATTTAAGAGAAATCATTCATTCTGTATATTTATTCATTCTATCCATAAATACTTCTCGAGAGTTTACCACATGCCTAGCATTGGGTGATGGGCCAGAGGCAGACAAGAATGTCCGTCCCTCAGCTAATAGATGGACAAGGCTTATGCTCACACAGCCCGAGTTCCCTGAGGTTCCACAAGACCCTTCCTATCTGTGTTAGCAGTGGGTAATATTCAAGAATTGTATCTCTGGACTCAGCCAGCCTAGATTCCAATCTCAGCTTTCTCTCTCACTAGGTTTGCAACCCAGGGCAAGTTCCTTAACCTCTCTGTACTTCAGTTTCTTCTTTAAAGTGGCAATGAGGATAATGGTGCAGACTCGGATGGTTTTGCAATGATCAAATGAGTTATTCTCTACAAAGCTCTTAGAGCACTTATCCTCGAAGTAGGAAGTGTTACATGAGGGTTTGCTATCCTTATTGACCTACGTATGACAGCATAACTTGCAGTAGTGGAATGTTGGGGACATCCACAATATCTGTCAATAAGGAATTGTTTAGCTGAAATAGAGTGCAACTGGACTGAAAATAAAGACCACTTCTCTCCCATCGCGTTAAGGCAGCACCTCAACGTGTCTATCCCTACATGTTAGCCTGGGAACATGAAACATCATTGATTCCCTCCCAATTCTTAGAAAACTGAGGATAAAAGGATGAGTTGCTAAAACGTGATTTTCCTCCTATTATCTTGGTGCCTTCTTTATAAGTGGGCTTCTTTATAAGTGGACTGATATTATGGGAGTAAGAAGGGGAGGGTGGTATGACTGAGAGTCTTATGAAGATGGTGCTGGTCTTAACTGTGAATTATGAGCAGTGTTCTCTGAAACTCAAATGAAAATGATTAGCCAACAATCCCAAAGCACGTTGTCAATTGTTTTCTGGTTAGCAGTTAAAACAAGAAATTAAACGTTGATATTTGAAGAGTAGGGGTTTAAGTCAGTAGTTAAAGGGTAAGATAATGTGATTCAAATTCAACTGGATTATTTAAACACTAAACCTAAAATGGAATGCGAATACATGAAAATATAATTTGGTTACCATGGTATTCTATGCACTCATGTGAAAAAACAAAGGCCAAAAATAGCTCCAGACTACAGCAGACAATCAAGACGGGATGAATAGGTAGAAGAAAAGAGTAGTAACATGTGCTTGTGTAAAACTGAGCTTCAATTCCATGAGCCCCTGACAGGGCAGGGCTGATTTGGGATCTGTGGCTCCCCTTTGGTGGCAGAGAGAAAGAAAAGGGAGCCCCTGGACATGTGTGCACAGAGATGGAAAGAGTTACATAACTTAGTCTTTAGTTCCATGAAATGGATCCCAAGGAAATAAATAAGAAAGAGATCTGGTCATGTTTAGTAGCATAGGGCGTGCTAGGTGTATTATGGACTGTTTTCATTCTAACCCCACCACTGTGTGGCCTTGTATGAGCTACTTAAACTTTCTAAACCTCGTTATTTGTCTGTAAAATAGGGATGATCATGCTTAGTTCATAGGCTGCAGGAAGGATAAGTAAAATAACACACTGAAACTGAAAGTCCAATACTTTGGCCACCTGATGCAAAGAGCTGACTCATTTGAAAAGACCCTGATGCTGGGAAAGATTGGGGGCAGGAGGAGAAGGGGACAACAGAGCATGATTTGGTTGGATGGCATCACCAACTCGATGGATGTGGGTTTGGGTGAACTCCGGGGGTTGGTGATGGACAGGGAGGCCTGGCGTGCTGCGATTCATGGGGTCACGAAGAGTCGGACACGACTGAGCGACTGAACTGAACTGATGTGAAGCACATTCAGTACTTGATTATTGCTCTTATACTGAGAGGTAAGGCAGCTTTTAAAATGCTTTTTACTACCCAGTGTTATGAACAGTTAGAAGAGTGTTGAAGTAAGATATCCTTTATCTACTTTACTGATTCAAATGGTTCAAAAGTGGCATAATGTCACTGCTGAGTCTCTGACAGAAAGCCATCCAGGAGGCTGCCAGGAGTCCTCACAGCTGGCTTCATTGTGGGAATACCACCGTCCTGATCACGAGGGAGCCACTTCATCTGTCTGGAATTTAGCCTTAGGGCATAGGTAGTGGAGTCTTTTAATATATCTGAGTATGAATGAGTCTCGCAGGGACAGAATCACACTAGCTAAGTTTATTAAGAGACTGATCTATAAATCAGAATACTACCCTATGCCTTTAGAATATAAAATAGACTTGCCATGGGGACCAGATGGCTTTGGTCAGCCTGACCAGGGATGTTTTCCCATAGACAGATTTCTTAAGGAAGACAAAATTGTGGTCATCACATAAGTATACAGTGAGATGGAGAGGTAACTGATTAATTCAATGTGCCAGGCTGTCTGCTGCCCTAGGAGTGGAAAGGGTTTTGACCAGGGTCCTCCTTTCCCAGCCACCAGGCAATATATCAATTCAGCCTCCTTACTCCCTCTCTTGCCCTTGTTGGTTACATTGACCAGCCTCCCTTTTGTATGTGAAGGCTTTCTAATTTAATACATCTAAAGAGAGTGCCTGAGCATTTATTCTGTTTTATGCTGGTACCTGCCAGTCTGGCTCCTTCTGCTTCTAGCCCAGCAGACGTTCTGTTATGGAGGCAGCATGTCTCCACCCGTGTCCGTATGTGTAGTGATGGACTGCAGCTTTAGAGTTGGGAGCCTCTTTGCTTTCTTGTTCTTCTCTACAGTGAGTAGAGGTGCTGAATGACTGGTGTAATAAACTGAACAGAACCCCTGAATTAATATTTTGGGGTGGAACTCTAGTCTAAGGAGGACACTGTTGGAGATATCTCCAGGTGAAAGGACCTAGAAAAAAACAGATCGATCACCTTTTCTACTGAGTTTTCTAGACAACAGGGTTGGGTGATTAGGAAAGTGATTTTTATCCATTTCCTCCAAGACCTGGGATTTCATTTGCTTGTGGTTTTGGTGGGGATGGGGAAATGTTTGAAGTTGTCGGTGGCTAAGGAAGTTGAAGTGCTACTTCACAGAGTTCAGCTACATTGAATCTTGACCTCTTTATATCATCTCTCACGTAAAAGGCCCAAAAATGAAGTATCAAAATGACTCATGCAGTCAGAAACGAGAGAAAGCACTTGCTGTTCAAATTTTCCTCCTAACAATTAACTAGTATGGTGCTTGCAAAGAGCTTTATGCTTTTCAAACTTGATCAGGATCGTGTTTGATCATCACAATAACCCTGTGTGGCCAGTGAGGCAAGGATTAATTACAGATGAGAAAACCAAGGCCTAGCCCATCAGTGCCTTTCAGTGGTCCTCAGCTGGCACCCTCTGCTTCTATTCCAGCGTCTTCTCTCCCTGACCTTTTTTAGGTATGTCTTGTGTAAGTTTAGTGACTGTGCTCAGAGCTGCCAGAGTCATCAGCTGCCCAAGTGAAAACAGCCTTTTGTACTCTGTACAGACTATCGGATTTTGCCTGTCATTGTCAAGTAAACCTTTCATCCTGCAAACTCACATAGGAATGTGTTCTCGACTCCCATTTCAGGCTGGGCAGTGGCTTTTCAGGAATCAGTCATAAACATTCCCGTCACATGTGCTAACCTCTGACTGTTCCACCTTCTCAGGGGAGCGGTTTCCTTTCTGCCAAGAAATCTGATTCAGCCTTGGTTTTCTAAATAAGCCCAGAAAAGGGAGAATCCAGAAGGAAAGGACTTCCTTTACCTTCTCAGGGACTAGGGGTCCAGCCAGCAGGTTCTTCCTCATTGGTTCTCGGGCAGCCTGGGTGGAGTTTCATCAGGGACTAGACTGGTCAAAAAAGTCATTTCAGTTCACTTTGCTTCTTTTTTCTGTACCTTTGGGAACAGTTTGGTGTCCATAAAGGATATGCAGTTAAGCTATTGTCTGAATGTGGCTTTTCCTGATTACCAGGAACTTCAGCTGTCAGATCACTGTTCAAGTCATTTTCAGCATTTACCCATCCAGCCATGACTGTTGAATTTTTGATTGAAAAGCTGAGCAGAGTTATGGAAAGTTACTAAACTGTAAGAGATTCATATGGAGTATTTTTTCCTTTGCTTCACAGACACAGCTCTTCTTCCTTTTCTATTACTCGTCAGATTCTGAAAAAAACATTCTTGGCTGGACTTTAAAAATACCATACCTATCACTTCCCACTGTGCACACTCACATCACCCATCTGAGTGGTTCTTTTATCTACTCATAGGCAGGGTTATTTACTTCTGATTAAAATGGCATCTTATTTAAAGTAATTATCAGAGTAAATTCAAAGCTATTCAAGTAAAACAAGCAATAAATCAACTGTAAGGTGACCAAACCAGTGCTTCTGCATTTCTAGGTTATTACTCACTGTATTTTTTTTTTTTTTTTTAAGAAAACGTGTGTTTATCAAATAAGTACTTAACTCTGAACTCAGGAGAAGAGAAACTAATTGGCAACTGTTCCCCGTCCCCCAAATCAGACTAGTATTCTTGGCTACCTCCTTAGTAGCTTTCTTTTATAATCCACATCCTGTTCATCAGCAAATCCCAGGGTCTTCCTTCCAAAGCCATTTTCACTGCCACCCCACTGGTGCTGGTCACCAAGCCCAAGCCATCGGCATCAATGACTGGACTTGTTGCAATAGACTCATTATCTGGTCCCTTGTTCCCACAGCCAATTCTGCACTCAGCAACCAGAGTGATGTCTAACGACTTCTGCAGTCACTTGGAATCAAACCACAAGTTCTGGCTGTGGCCCACAGAGCCCTCTAAGATGACACCCCCAGATATCATGCCTCTTCCCACTTTGACTCATTCAGCTTCAGCCACACTGGCCTTTTTGCTCCTCCTAAAGCATTCTGAGCATCTGTCAGCCCTGCGCAGTGGTTGCGTCCTCTGACCTGGACATACTTCCCCTGGCTATCTGTGTGATTGGTGTCTTACTTCCCTTAGCCTCAGGGATTTCCATCACAGAGTCCTGCCCCAACCACCGTATCCAGGATGGCATTCCCACTCACCATCTCCCATTTTCATTCTTGCTTTATTCTCCTTCCCATGTTACCACTGGCAAATCATATGCTTATATCTGTCCCACCAATTGCATTTCTGCACTAAAATGTAAATTCCAGGAGGGTAAAGATTCTTGTTTCTTTTTTCTCCTTGTATCCACAGTGACTAAGACAGTGCCTGACACATCACAGACAATCGGGAAATGTTTGATGAATGCCTTGGTCCCCTCCCTGGGTGATTTTTGACTGGTCACTTGTTCTCTTTTCCACAAGCATCCCTTCATGGTGAGAGACGCATCCAGACTAGGAGGACTCTATATTTATGGCTCTGAACAGCTGCAGGACTGAAAATTTAAGGTTTTTTTCCCTCAATCTGAAGAAGAAAAACCTACATAATACACAAATATTGAAACACTCATATTCCTGTCTTCTTACCACCCACCTCTTATATAAAGTGCATTTTATATAATCAAAATCAAAAATCACCAGGACAGGGTGAAGAAAGACCTCAGCTATACAAATAAATCACAAAAATTCTTAACTGCCAGAGAAACTCATTGACTTTGAGATTGTAGAAAGAAAGATACATATAAATACTTGCACAATAAAAAAACCATATATACTAATTTCCTGAATGTTTGGTCCTTACCAGTAAAAAGTCGCTCCTATTTGATCAAGGGGGAGAGAAAATGATGGAGAAAGATACTAAAAAACAGTCCAGAGTGGGTTCAGCCAGCAGGTTAACAGTGTTTGCTTTGAGTCTAAATCAGTTCAGACTCAAACTCAAAATCTAATACCTTTCTGTGCCTGGGTTAAGATGTAATAAAAAGATAAACTCAACTAAATCCTGTACTACCAAAGACAGGTTAGATGGTGCCCATTATTCGTTACTCCAGTAGATATTAGAGAGATTACCATCAACAAAAATTAAATGATTAACTGGGAATTACCCCCTTTTCACGGGTTTTAGACTTCCCTGGTGGCTCAGATGGTAAAGCGTCGGCCTACAATGTGGGAGACCTGGGTTCAATCGCTGGGTCTGGAAGATCCTCTGGAGAAGGAAATGGCAACCCACTCCAGTACACTTGCCTGGAAAATCCCATGGATGGAAGAGCCTGGTAGGCTACAGTCCATGGGGTCGCAAAGAGTCGGACACGACTGAAAGACTTCACCTCACCATGGGTTTTTAAATTAATCGAAGCCTTAATAGAATCTTTTCCAATTGCCTGGGATCCACTGCTGCCTCTGATACTGAGATTCAAAGAAAACAGATGTTAGAACGATAGTATCTTGAAGCCAGAGGAATTCTCAGACCTCATTTTCAAAGAAGTAAACAAGACTCAGAGGGGTTGGAAAGGTCAAACTCAGAAGGTTCATTTTCTAAATACCCATGATGGGAACTTAACAGTGTGCCTAAGCTTTGGGCAGGAGCCAGGGCCCAGCTTTGAGAGCAGCCATCAAGGAGCAGCTAGGGCATCGCAGGAAACAGTGTTGGATTTGAAGTCAGAAGACCTGAATTTAGAGTGCTGCCCTCGTGAATTTAGACGGCTGCCCTCGTCAGTGACTAACTGTGTAGCACTGGGCAGGCTCTTGACTGGGAAAAAAACCCGTTTCCTAATTCATAAGATAAGGGTAATGAAGACACAAGGTTACCATGAGAGCTAAGTGGAAATACCACTCATGACAAAAAATTAAAATTTAATCTCTGCTGACTCTGTACTAGCAGATAATCCTTGCACTTTCCATGGGCTATCTTTTTTTAGTTTGCAGAGTCAGTGGTACTAGTCCTGTTTTACAGATAAGGTAAGGGGGGCCCAGAGGGTTTAAAAACACCCTCAGGGTCACTCAGCCAGTAGATGATATTGATGATATTGCACAGTTAGCTTCTAGATCTGGGGGACTCCAGGAGCAATCTCTCATTCCCTGACCCTCATGCAGCACATGGCAGAGGCTTCAGATATGTTTCATGAATAAATACCTGTGGGAAGGAAACATAGGAAACAAAAATAAGGCATCAATTTAGTTTCCCTGGAAAGCTTTGTAAACTTCTTAAAAGTCATGTACATCAAATAAATCACTCCCAGAGGTGTTTTTAAGCCAGAAAGAAATAAACCAAATCATTGATATGTCAGTGTTGGGATTTATGCATTCAGAAAACAGCCCTTCAACTCCATCTAAAGGCACTTTGCTAAGCAGTGATTCATTAATCTGACACAACTATTTTAAAAAGGTCAAATTTGCATTTTATGGGACATATGTATACTTTATGATATGATAGAGTTGCTTTTATAATTCATATGGACAGTATATTTATATCCTTGTTTCATAGGATTTTAAATTATTACAGAAGAGTTTATAGTTTTTATGTATTGTATTTTGCTTTGATGCTTATACTTGCCAGACTTGTAAAATGCCAAATTCTTGACCAAGACTGTGATCTTCACATTTTTTACTGCATTATTTCTATGGGAATGACTATGATCTGCTTTGTAATAATCTACTTAAAATCTGCCTACGTTATGGGGCAGGGGGCTATTCCATAGCTCCTGTCTGCTCCACTGGGGGGTGGATGAGGTAAGTGGAGTGAAGAAGTGAGGGGTCAGTATTGTTTTGCCCTAGTTTAGTTTTATATGGTGCTGTTGTTTAGTTGCTACATCATGTCTGACTCTGCACCCCTATGGACTGTAGCCTGCCAGCCTTCTCTCTGTCCATCCCCAGGAGTGGGTTGCCATGCCCTCTTCCAGGGGAATCTTCCCAGTCCAGGGACAGAACCTGCATCTCCTGCATTGGCGAGCAAATTCTTTACCACTGAGCCACCAGGGAAGCCCTCTTCTGTATGATCCCAAGGTTTAAAAAGTAACTCCACTGTTCTCCTAATGGGGAAAGAAGGGGAGACAAGAATTTAGCAGTTTGTGTGATATAATGTATCTTCAGGTGGTTGGATTGAAAGAAAAGACAGTGAAGCAAAGCATTTTAGGAGTTAGGTTTCTTAGTGTTTGAGATGAAATGCACATAAGCATGGAGAGGAGCTCACATTCTCAAGAGGCCACAGTGAGAATTAAAACCCTCCAAGGGACAGCAAATGTGCACTTCCCACCTCATAGTGGATCTGGGATTCATATGTTCATTGAGACTTGAAAGATAGCTGCGCTGTTGACATCTTTGTCCCTACTTTTCTTCAAGCCAAGTGGATACCATTGCACTCCCGTCCTGTCCCGGCTGTTCTCCACCTGGAAGAGGGCCACAGAAGAGGTTCTCAAACATGTTCCTCTGCAGTCCAGGGTTCAGAGCAAGGCCAGTGGTTATGGATTGGTCACCCCAACTTCCTGCCACACCTGTTCACCTCAAGCAGGCCTCTGAGTATTCTGAGTTCTTGATACGTTTGAAAACAGGGTGTGTCTACTTAAAGGACTTTTTTTTGGAAACTTTGAAAGCCACCTGTAAACCAAAAATGCTGGGTTTTACTTCCACTCCTGTCGATGTGTTTGGGAAATGTTATTGTTAGATAATCTTTCTGGTTTCAGTTTCTCATCTGTAAATGTCCTAAATGTAAGATAATGTTTGCTCAGAACCAGCTATGTCATAGAAATTTCTGGAAACATCACTAGCAGCATTACTCTTTCATTGTAGCTATTTAGTTGCTAAGTTGTGTCCGACTCTGCAATCCCAAGCAAGCATGCCAGGCTTGTAACTCATTTACTAGTACTGCGTGATAGTACTGTCATGATAACAGCGCACATACTGCTCCTGTGCCTTGAGTGTTACTGAGATAATGAAGAAATCTGAGGAGCCATTTTCTCTTTAGCTTCTTCATTAGTGAGCAAAACAGAAGTTAATGACCCCAGTGACAAAAGGCAGGGAAATGATCTACAGTCCCTGTTACAGAGGACTCTCTTTTCTGTAATGTAATTGCATATTTACTCAAGATATTTTTATGAACAAAAATTGAACAAAAACTTTTTCTCAGCAATTGATTGGTCGTCTTGTCAGTGATCTAAAAAGTAGCTGGACATTTGTGATGCAGAGTTTTAAAAAAGATGCCTTGCATTGTTGACCCACTGAGTGGGCTCAGCAGATTAAAATCTGCTGAACCAAAGAGTTTTTCTGTGTTGCTTAGAAATACTTAACATTTAAAATATGTACTATTTGACATCTTAATTAAAACACTTGCAGGTACTTTCAGAATTGCATTGATTTTGACCTTGGAAGCTAATGTCAGGTTAGCTGATTTGTAAGTGGGCAGCCCTGTGTCTCTGCTTTTATTTTCACATCTTTCAAAACATCTCCACTCTCATCACTCACCACTTGGCTGCTTTTTCCCCAGGCTTCCAGAGGCTTCCATTCACAGGCTTTTTCCTGACAAGACAGAGCTGACTGTGTCAGGAGCTCCCTCTTGAGGACAGACTTGTTGAAGGGAAACTTAACAAGTTTCCATTCTGTTAGACACTGCGGTTGTGTTACATCTCAGTGCAAGGGAGAAAGAAAGGATTTTGTGAGACACAAAAGTTAATTTTTTGTGTTTTTTTTTTGCCTTTGTTTCCATCAGGTCAGCCACCATCCACCTATCTCTGCATGTCACGCTGAGTCTGCAAATTTTGTTTTCTGGCAAGGTAATGTGCCTCTATCATTTTGTGTAACATTATCATTTACTGTAAATGCTCGTTAAGTGGGCCCTGGACTTGGATCTCACTGGAACAATCTGTACCATTTGATGTTCTTGCGTCTCATCATTGAACAATAACTGCCATTTGTTGACTTCATAATTAAAGTTTCTGGAGGATAATTTGATTGTCTCCTTCTTTAAAAATTCTCAGTCTTTGGCCCATCACCATTGTTTATTCCTGTAACTTTTCCCTGTATCTTATTCTGCATCCACTTGAAATGCCTCGTGTATTTCAAGAGACATTAAATATTTACAGTTATTAGACTCTAGACTGCAGAGTGTTCTTTTGCTTTTGAAAACTTTAAATTTTATTTCTGAAATTTTACATTGCCAATTTGTTTTTCAGTTTGGGGTGGTTATTCCTATGTTCAGTTTTTTATGTTTTTAATTTGGGGAGGGATGGTTGCTCTGAAGACAAAATATTGCTGCTAATATTTCCTAAATGGATTAATTAATTTTGTTAACTTATTTATTCCATAGTCAGAGCATGCAATAAAAAGAAAATTTGAGCATCCCAGTGTTTTGGACCATGAGCACCTGTCAGTTTTTTAAAAGATTATTCTAACTGGTTAACACCTGATTTGCCACATGGCCTTTTTTTTTTTAATGTATCTATAAAATTTAAAAGATAAGAGTATTTTGTGAAAAATTTCCTTCCCCCATCCCAGTTCCCAATCATCCAGTTTCCCTCTCTGGAGGCAGTATTGCTAGTTTAGATTACAAGTACTATGGTTTCTTTATGAATCTTTGCTACTAAAATTTAGAATTGAAGCTTGTCTGGAGACTTCTTTTTCATTAAAATACTTTGGAAAAATTTCCCATAATGTCTCTAACCTCCTAGTTGCAGTGTCATTGACCTGGTAAGGACTGTATTGTTATTATTACTTTCAGTTCAGTTCAGTCACTCAGTTGTATCCGACTCTTTGCGGCCCCAAGAGCCACAGCACGCCAGGCCTCCTTGTCTATCACCAACTCCCAGAGTCCACCCAAACCCATGTCCATTGAGTCGGTGATGCCTTCCAACCATTTCATCCTCTGTCGTTCCCCTTCCCCTCCTGCCCTCAATCTTTCCCAGCATCAGGGTCTTTTCAAATGAGTCAGCTCTTTGCATCAGGTGGCCAAAATATTGGAGTTTCAGCTTCAACATCAGTCCTACCAAAGAACACCCAGGACTGATCTCCTTTAGGATGGACTGGTTGGATCATCTTGCTGTCCAAGGGACTCTCAAGAGTCTTCTCCAACACCACAGTTCAAAAGCATCAATTCTTCGGCTCTCAACTTTCTTTATAGTCCAACTCTCACATTATTACTTTAGTTATATGTTATTTAACGGGAGGGGTCTTCTTCAGGTACTTTCTGTGTGCTCCTTATATCAATCACAGTTTTCTCTTTAGCTCTGTTCGCTTCTTCCTCATCAGCTTTTTCCTGGGCAATTCCACCTCTCCATAAGTCCATGACTGCCAAATCTTGCTTTTTTTAAAAAATCCATTTTGACATTTTTCTACCTCTTAATTAGATTGTTTAGATCATTTACATTTATTATGATTATTGACATGTGTGTGCGTGCATGCTAGGTCACTTCAGTCGTGTCCAACTCTTTGTGACCCCATGGACTGTAACCCGCTAGGCTCTTCTGTCCATGGGATTCTCCAGGCAAGAGTACTGGAGTGGTTTGCCATGCCCTCCTCTAGGGGATCTTGTGATTATCGACATAGTTGGGTTTAGATCTGGTCTCTTGTTTGTTTTCTGCCTGTCGCATCAGTTTTTTGTTCCCTTTCTCTCTCTCTCTCTCTTTTTTAACTTTCTTTTGTGTTGTTATATATGATTCCATTGTATTTTTTTTGTTGTTGCTTTATTAGCTATATGTCTTTGTTCCATTATTTAGTTGTTGCTTTAGGATTCATATATCTTTAACATATCACAGTCTCTTTTCAAGTGATATTTTGCTACTTAACCTATAGCAAAAGAAACTTTAAAAAGTGTACTTCTCCCTTCCTGAACCTTTCCTATTGTGGACAAACATTTTACATATATATGTTATAAACCCTGTCATACATTATTACTACTTTGCTTTAAACAACCAATTATCTTTTGGGGGATAACAACTTGCTGAGATAAATACTGTACAACTCACCAAATTAAAGGTACAAGTCAGTGGTTTTTAATATGTTCACATAGTTGTACAATCATCACTACAGTAACTTTAGAACATTTTCAGCACTCCAAAAAGAAACTTCTTCAGCCAGTACCCACCTTTTAATGGCTCCCCACCACCACCCCGTCCCCCTGCCTTCCAGTTTCTGTCAGCCTCTTGCATCCTTATGCAACCACTGATCTTCTTTCTGTCCCTATAGGTATGCCTATTCTGGACATGTCATATAAGCTGAATCCTGCAGGATGTGCTCAGGGCCTTCCTGGCCCCAGCCCGTCTCTCTCCTAGACCAGGCCTTGCCCCGCTGCTGGCCTCCACGCATTCACCTTTGCTCCCCCGTGGTCTGTGTATTGTCACCTGGCCCCAGAGGGATCCTCTGTCTCTGCTGTTCTTTTTCTATTCCTTGTTTCCCTGATGGCACCGCCGCTCGTGCATGCTGTAGAAATCTGAAATCATCCACAAATTCTCCCTGTCTGTCACAGCCTGCGTCTGATAATGTCACCAAGTTCTATTCTTGTTTCCTTGATGGTTCTGGGACCACTCCCTTCCCCTGCATCCACCACCACTGTCCTGGTTCACTTCATCCTCATTGATGCTTTGAGCAAATACAGATCACCTGCTTCTCATCTCACCTGCTTTTGTTCCATTTTCCGCATTGCTGCCAATTATCTTGGCAAGGTCTGTATCTAATCACATCAATTCTCTGTCTAAACAAACACCTTGTTTCCCCCAGTGCACCCAAATCAGCTTCTTAGCCAATTATTAAGCCTGCTGTTTTTTGTACTCAAGCTGTATTTCTACTCTTCTCTCTAAACAACCTGAGACCCACAGAACAGAGCCACATCCTGTTCTCTCACATCTCTCATGTCTTCTGCCTTAAACTGCCTTTTCTCTGCCAGGTGAACTCCTACTTATTCTTCCAAGCCCAGTTTAAGTGGCCCTTTCAGACAAGCCTCTTCTGATGCCTTCCCCAAGCATGGTGGTCATTCCTTCTTCTCTGGTTCCATTTCACCTTATTTCAACATACTCAATAGTAGCCTCTCATGGGGGCCTCACTTCTTTTCACTTCTATATGCCTTTCATCCTGGGAGTTCTTCCAGGGGGTGGGGGCACTGATACTTTGTAGTTTTAGTTTCTCTAATTCTGTTCCAGGTACTCATTTGCTATTTATATTGAATAATGATAAATTTTATTATGAAGAGATTATCCTATATTGTGATTATCATTTATCCAGCCTAAGAAACCTTGGATCTACCTAGCTCTCCCACTAAATATGTAATATTCAGTATTATTTCATTTCAGATGTGAGATGGAAAAACAAATTCTGGGGCAAATCCATGGAAATCGTTCCCATTGGCACAACCCATGTGACTCTGCCAGCGTAAGTTCTCCTTCTCTGGTTAGGAACTTTATAGAATTTAGGGCCAGGGTTTGGAAACAGGATGCCCGTTGTCCCCCGTGGTGCTGAGTGTGTGTGTTTTTCTTTTAATACATTTGACAGTAGCTTCAAATGTTCCTCATTTTGACAATCTCACATTTTCATTCTCTCTAATGGAAATGCTTCCTGGACACCAAAGTTCTCTGAATAGAGTTTTTAGAATTTTCATTTCTACTTTTCATTTCTAACACAATTAGGAATGATAAGTTTTCTTTAACATCATTGTCCTGCCTCACTGTCAAAAATTTTTTTAAAGAAAGCCATGACTTTGATCTTTCAGGGATTATTGATACTTTTTCATAAAGCAAAGTGGTAATGGTTATGGTCTCTGGAGCTGGAACTCATATGCTCACACTGCTACTTACTAATTGCAAATCGTTGGGCAGGTACTTAACCTTTCTGATCACCAGTTCCCTCATCAGTGAAATAGGGATAATAAACCATCTACTTCATAAGACTGTTGGGATGATTAAACAGATATGGAAAGCACTTGAAATAACACTTAAAATAGTCACATGATTCATGTCAGTGTATGGCAAAAACCACCACAATATTCTAAAGTAATTAGCCTCCAATTAAAATAAATTAATTAAAAATAATAATACTTGGCACATAGTATGTGCCATGAAGTGTTTGGTTTTGGTCTTAATATCATTATCCTCATAATTATTATTTCATTCTGTAAGTCATACCTGGAATACTTTCTTATTGTAAAAGATTTAAGATATTTGTATCTTAAGATTTATATATAAAATATATACGTGTGTGTGTGTACCGGCACACCTCAGAGACATTGCAGATTTGGTTTTAGACCACTGCAATAAAGTAAATATTACAATATGAATTTTTTGGCTTCCCATTGCTTATGAAAATTATTTTTTATATACTTCAGAGATACGAAGTGAGGAAATGCTGTTGGAAAAATGCTAATAGACTTGCTCTACACAGGATTGCCCCAAACCTTCAACCTGTAAAAACTGCAATAGATCAAAGTCTTCCTGTATACATACGTGCCTACATATATGTACCCACACATGTATATACACAAATATATAGTGCATGTGTCTGCCTGTGTGTATATGTGCATATGTGTGTGTGTGTGTGTGCGTGGAGACGGAGCACACTGTGGACAGCCTCTCCACCCTCCCCTTGTCACTCTCCTTTCATAGTTTGGTGACTTTAGACACACCTCCTCCGGTTCAGTTTCCTCCTCTGTCAAAGGACAGAGTGGGTTGTTTCAGGAGACCCCCCCCACCCCACTTCCAGTGGAGCCTCTGCAGCTCCAGGATCTGATTGCTGCTGCCCCCAAAGCACCCGTGGGGAGGAGGGTGAAGGCTCTTAGACCACCCAGCATGGCTTTCTTGGTGTTAGGTCTGTAGTGAAGGAATAAGAAATTCATCACAGGACTTGTTTTTGAAATGCTTGTTTGCATTTGCTGCTGACTCCTCTGGGAGCTGTAACTTTCCCTTTCTCTTCCTTTAGTTTTGGAGATCATTTTGAGTGGAACAAAGTGACCTCTTGCATCCACAACATCTTAAGTGGGCAGAGGTGGATCGAGCACTATGGAGAGATTGTCATCAAGAACCTGAATGATGATTCCTGCCACTGCAAAGTGAACTTTATAAAGGTAACCTCGGTGCCTGTGAGCTGTGGCCCCAGACAGGCCTTGGCAGAACTGGGCCTCAGAGCACAGGTCTTGGGGAACTTTTCACCTTCACTTTTGTGCCAGGGCCCCCTGGTCCCAGCCTTACCCCTCTCACTTGGACCAGGGTCATAGTCCCTCCTAGCCTCCTTCCTTCCTTTACTCCTCTGTGGTCTCTCCCCAGTGAGTCAGCCAGAGGGACCCTGTTGAAACATAAGTCATCATGATACAGTATGGATGAGCCTGGAAGACATTATGCTAAGTGAAATAAGCCAGACACAAAAGGACAAAAATGATTCCATTTATATGAGATACCTGGAGCAGCCAGATTCATAAAGACAGAAAGTAGGATGGTGATTTCCAGGGACTGGGAAGAGGAAGGAATAGGGAGTCATTATTTAATAGGCACAGAGTTTCAGTTTGGGAAGATGAAAAGTTCTGGAGGTATATAAGGCAATTGTTATGCAACTTTGTGAGTGTACATAGTGCAACTCAATTTTACATTAAAAAATGGTTGAAACAGTAAATATTATGTATGTTTTAGCACAGTTTAAAAAATGAAAGTCACATCATATTTGACCAAAACCTCTGACAACTCCCATCTTTGTCAGAACAAACGCTTACATCCTTACAATGGCCCATGAGACCCAGTAGAGTCTGCATTCCCCACCCCCATCACACACACACACACACACACACACACACACACACACCCTCTGTCCTCTCCAACCTCGACTCCTGCCACCCCTCATCCCCTTCCTTCCTCATCGTCCTCTAGCTGCACTGTCCTTCTTTCTCTCTCTCCATTTCCTTCTGCTTGGGGTCCTCCAGATCCTTCCATCAGCCTTGTTAGTCACCCTCTTTCATATCTTTCTTTCATATGTTTTCTTCAGAGTGTTTATTACCACCTGCAGGTAGCTTGCTCGCTGTTGCTTTACTTGCTTATCTTCTGCTCCCCACACCCTCCTTGCTATTCCTGATTCCAGCAAAGCAGAAGCTGGATCTGTCTTGCCCACTGCTGTGGCCGATGCCTGGCAGTTTTGCCT
>NW_011494936.1:1323340-1334646 GCF_000754665.1 Bison bison bison | reverse complement strand
TAGCACACAGCAGAGTCTCGTGCACGTTCAAGGATAAATGAACAGTTTTTCCTCAGGCAAAGAGCCTGGAATCATCTGCTTACCTATCCAACTTTCCATCTGCCTTGATTTGAGCCCGTTTCCCCACCTTCTCTCCCTCCTGAAATTCCCTCTTGCCTGTAAAAATCTCACATATACCAAGTGGCCGTAAAGGGTTACCCTCCTCAAGGAGTATCTGCATCTAATTAAGGTCAAAATCATAAGCCAAGAGATTAGGTTCTAACTGTGGAATTTCGCACAGTACCTCTCTGTACCACCTATAGCAACTGGCGGGGGGGCATTATGGAGAGATGGCCTATAGGTCAAACTGGGTTGTAGATAGAATTAGTAGTGATTTGGCATAAAATAAGCTGGTGCTGGTGGTAAAGCATCAGCCTGCCAATGAAGGAGATATAACAGATGCAGGTTTGATCCCTGGTTTGGGAAGATCCCCTGGAGGAGGACGTGGCAACCCATTCCAGTATTCTTGCCTGGAGAATCCCATGGACAGGCCAGGCTGGCAGGCTATAGACCATGGAGTTGAAAAGAGTCGGACGTGACTGAAGCAATGCAGCATGCAAAGATGACCCTGCCTTAAAAGCTTCATCTAAGGTCTTTCAAAAAAGAAGCAAAGGAGCCTGAATAAGGGGTATATATACCTGGGAGATTGACAGATAATAGATACATTGATTGATTGATCCAGGTGCAAGCTATCCTGCTCTCAGAAATTTCCCCAAAGAATGTGCTTCACTCCCATTTATACCATCCATGTGGTATTCATCTACTGAGGACCAGGGAACATATTTTTCATAGCTATGAGAGATGAAAAGAATTAGAACACTGGATGTGCCTCTGGTATTGAAAAATAATTTGAAAGCAGCAGTTATGTGTGGAGCATGACTGCTTCTTTCTGTGGCTTCCCAATAAGTAATTGGACTTACTGACAAATATCTCTACAGAGAAAAATATGACTCCTGCTTTAGAATAAACTTAAAAGCTTGGACAGTGTTTGCTTTCCTTTTTAACCTGACTAGAGAACTCGCTGTTACATTTCTGATTAATCTCTGAGGTACTGCTATACTCTGCCCTTCCTCCCATTTTTATTTTGGACTTGGAATGGGGAAGCTAGTCTACCAGATATGGCCTGGAAATTTCACTCTATTTTATTGGTTTCCAGATACGGATTCTATTTTGGCTGAAAATAGTAGTAGAATTTTTTGATTTATGGAGTCATGCCTTCTGGTCTTTTGCAGATTTTTAGGGCAAGCAAGGAAAATTGAAAAACTCAACTCTAGGGACTTAGCGCTCCCTCTGCTGACCGCAGTGTGGTACTGTATATGTAAAATCCACAAGGCTGGGCCTAGCTGAGCTGTTCTCAGTCCAGGACCAACTCAGTGGGAATGTGGATTGCATAAGGTTCCTATAAGTTAGATGAGCAGATCTGGTTTGGGGAAAAAAATAAATAGTAGAAACTGAAAGTTGATTGGTTTACAAACTTGGTAAAAAAAAAATGGTTGTTTACAAAGGATTGTCTAGTTCCTTGAGAGAGTAAGTTATATGAGTTACATTTCTTTTAAAATGTAATAGAACCACAGTGACAGTCAGGGGACAGCTGTTCTGGAAGGGGCTTAAGGGTCAACCCCCACCTGGTGGATGATCCCTTCCTTCCTGCAGTGCATGATGTGAAAGTAGATAGAAAATTATGTCTTACACAATGTTGATGATTGAGCTACAACCTATAAATAAAGAGCTAGCTTTTAATTTTTATTAAATAATTAAAAGTATGAATTTTTAAAAAGCCGGAACCAACAAACCATATGCAGCATAGAATCATTCTTGCGGGTTTCTTTCCTCTTCCTTTTTTCTCTTAACATTCGTAATAAATTGACCCCAAAACACTAACAGATGACTCTCTTTTTACTCCTAGGCGAAATACTGGAGCACTAACGCCCATGAGATTGAAGGTACAGTGTTTGACCAGAGTGGAAAAGCAGTACATCGGCTCTTCGGGAAATGGCACGAGAGCATCTACTGCGGCGGCTCCTCCTCATCCGCTTGCATCTGGAGAGCAAGTTAGTATCTGGGTTCGCCAGGTGGAGCAAAGCGAGGGCGTGGCCAGAAGAACCCCCTGCGGGTGAACGTCAGCGTCCATTTAGTATATCCAGCCTCTCTTTGCGGAGAAGGCAATGGCACCCCACTCCAATACTCTTGCCTGGAAAATCCCATGGATGGAGGACCCTGGTGGGCTGCAGTCCATGGGGTCGCTAAGAGTCGGACACGACAGGAGCGACTTCACTTTCACTTTTCACTTTCAGAAGGAAATGGCAACCCACTCCAGTATTCTTGCCTGGAGAATCCCAGGGACGGGGGAGCCTGTTGGGCTGCCGTCTATGGGGTCGCACAGAGTCGGACACGACTGAAGTGACTTAGCATAGCATAGCATAGCATAGCCTCTCTTTGAACTATGCTAGAGCTACGGGCTGGAGAAGGCAATGGCACCCCACTCCAGTACTCTTGCCTGGAAAATCCCATGGATGGAGGACCCTGGTAGGCTGCAGTCCATGGGGTCGCTAAGAGTCAGACACGACTGAGTGACTTCACCTTCCCTTTTCACTTTCATGCATTGGAGAAGGAAATGGCAACCCACTCCAGTGTTCTTGCCTGGAGAATCCCAGGGACGGCAGAGCCTGGTGGGCTGCCGTCTCTGGGGTCACACAGAGTCGGACACGACTGAAGTGACTTAGCAGCAGCAGCAGCAGAGCAACTGGCTCTACTGTCATTCACCTAGTTATATCTCAGACTCATCCTCATGCTTATCAACAATACCTCTGTTGGACTGGTAAAGTCCTGGGTTCTTAATCCCAGAACAAAGCCACTGCTTATCTGTGGTTGCACATCATTCCTTTGCCTATACCAGGCACACAGGAAATGCTATTAGTGAAGTTCAAGAAGTCATTCTAGAGATAGGGAAACCTTACTGGAAAAGCAGAATGACCTACAAGAGTTAGGGGGTCCCCTAGATTTTCCCAATACCATAAACCACTCTAATCTCTCCTATAATTCTAGAAAGATGCTAAATTCATTAAGCAGATGGGGGGAGAAAGGGTATGGAAGCCAAAACTTCATAACACGTCCCCTAAAACATTTTAAGAGTTTAGCCCGTCTTTTCATCTGATAAATATCTTCCTGAGTCATGGTTATATTCTAAAACCATTGCCCTTAGAGAGTACCCTTAAGATGCTTTAGTCTGATCAAAATAAAAAGAAAATCTAAAAAGGAAAGCCATTCTAATAGTGGCTTAAATCATTAGGATATGTACTATTACTTAAAAACAAGTGTGGAGGGTGTGGCCCTACGGTTATTACATAGGCAACTTACCTGTCTCAAGAACATAGATCATTGAGAACACATTGTGCCTGCTAAGTCAATTCAGTTGTGTCTGACTCTTTACGACCCTATGGATCATAGCCCACCAGGCTCCTCTGTCCATGGGATTCTCCAGGCAATAATACTGGAGTGGGTTGCCATGCCCTTCTCCAAGGTATCTTCCCAACCCAGGGATTGAATCTGCATCTCTTATGTCTCCTGCATTGGCAGGTGAGTTCTTTACCAATAACACCACCTGCTACTCCTGATATGGCAGTTATAATTCTTCTCCTGGACGCAATATGATTGTTTCAGTTCAATATCATATTCTCATGTAAGCAGAGGAGATGTCAGGATGGAAGAGCTTTCTTCTGCTGTGACTCTTTTCTTCTCAGGAATGAAGAATTTCCTAGTATCCCCCAGCAAATGTATCTTTCTGTTTTGTCTGTCTCCTTTTTGTTGGTGGTGGTTTACGTTGGGAGGCCAAATGTGGTCCTTGTTACTCCAACTTATTCTTCTGGATTCAGAGTCTCCCACAAGGCTCCGCTCTTCTTTAAAAATTATTTATTTATTTATTATTTTCTTTATTTTTGGCTGCGCTGGGCCTTTGCTGCTTTGCGTGGGCTTTCTCTAGTTGTGGCGAGTGGGGACTATTCGTTGTGGTGTGCCGGCTTCTCATCATGGTGGCTTCTCTTGTCGCGGAGCGTGGGTTCTAGGGCACGCAGGCTTCAGTAATTGCAGCTCGTAGGCTCTAGAGCACAGTCTCAGTAGTTATGGAGCACGGGCTTAGTTGCTCCGAGGCATGTGGGATCTTCCCGGATCAGGAATCAAAACTGTGTCCCCTGCATTGGCAGGCGGATTCTTATCCACTGTGCCACCAGGGAAGTCCCCAAATGTATGTTTGTAACTTGTCAACCTGAAGTGGAACCAGATTCATCCCTTAATTGATCCTGTGCAACTGGGTCAGCAGGAGAGATTCTGATGACTTTAGATTAATTCCCTAGAAAGGGCATAAGGACACCTGAACAGATGAGTCAGCCATTAGCAAGAAAGAGAGATGACTGTAGAGTGGGCAGCCAACAATGTTTCTTTCAATGGGTAGTATCCACCCATTTCCGTCAGAGAGGTTGCCACGAAGCTAGAATGAATTGGCACCACTTGCCACCTCCCTGGCTTCAAAGGTTCAGAGGCACACGTAACATTTCATGAGTGAAACACTCATTCTCCTTTGCTTAAAGAATGTATTGCAGATGAGAGTCACCATCTGGTCCAGGTGTTAAAGCAGTACCCTGACAAAAGAACACTGTGTGAGCTGTTATTCTTGTTATTTATTGACTTTATGTCTCTGTTTATGGTTGTGAGCATCCCTGGCCTGTCTGCAAGAAAAAAACCCACTGTCTCCACTCTGGAGACTAGGATGAGTTTTTGAGGGCACAATAGGAAGCTTTGCTATTATTTTTATGCTTAGGATCCAGAGAACTAGAATTAGACAAAATGGACTTCTGAAGCCTCAAAAAATGGGTCTGCAGAAAAGTTCACAGAAAGCATTTGTATTTGTATGTGTGGACAACTAGAGCAAAGGCTCGGAGTAGACTATATTTGATTAGTCTATATTTGATTTATCCAAGACATAAATTTAGGTATGTTTAGCTTGATTCTTAGCTGGAATTAAAATTAGGACAGCATGACTGCATTAATCTGCTTTGGCTGGTATAACAAAACACCACAGACTGGGTGGTTTAAACAGTAGAAATTCATTTTCTCACGGTTCCGAAGGCTGGGTACAGGCGAATTTGGGCTCTGGTCAGAGTCTTCCCTGTGGCTTGGCTGCAGGTGAGGGCCCACCCTTCTGACCTCATTTACCGTCATCAGTTCCTTTTTTTTTTTATATGAAACTTTTAGTATTTTATTCATTTTCATAGTTTTACAGTATTAGTAAAAATAATGACCATTATAAATAAGTATAAAATGGAAGTTGATGAAAAAATAACCCCAAGTCTTCCTTGACTCCCACCCTCCCACCAAAAAACTAGCTAGTATATGGCAAATATCCTTTTCACATATTATCTTTAGGCATATATTCACTTTGTAGTGGTGGATGGTTTAGTTGCTAAGTCGTGTCTGACTCTTGTGATCCCACGGACTGTAGCCTGCCAGGCTCCTCTGTCCATGGTGTTTTCCAGGCAAGATTACTGGAGTGGGTTGCCATTTCCTTCTCCATCGTCATCAGTTCCTTAGAGACCTGATTTCCAAATACAGCCATGTTGGAGGTGGCGCTTTAACATATGAACTTTGAGAGAACGTAAACATCAAGTCGGACTGAAGTGACTTAGCAGCAGCAGCAGCGGCAAACATCAAGTCTAACATTCTGGCCCCCAAAATCATATCCTTCTTACGTGCAAAATGTATGTTTTCCACCTCAACAGCCCCAAGAGTCTTAACTCATTCCTGCATCAACTCTAGAGTCTCATTTAAATATCATCTAAATCAGGCATGGGTGAGATTGGAGGTGTGATGCATCCTCTCCAGCTATGAACCTATGAAACCAAAATGTGCTTCCAAAATACAGTGGCAGGATGAGCGTAGGATAGACATTCCCATTCCAAAGTGGGAAAGAAGAAAGAAGAAAGGGATGATGGGTTTTAAGTTAGCCCAAGACCTAGCAGGGCAAATGCCATTAGGTCTTAAGACTGGGGAACCTCCTCTTTGGCTTGATGCCCTACCCTCTGGGCGCACTGGGACACTGCCCAGCTCCCAAGACCCCCAGGGTTCTGGGTAGTGGCGGCTGGGCATGTTGAAGCTGCACAGTGGCCCAGCCCTTTGAGAAGTGGAAGCAGCCTTGCGCCCTGGGCCTGTGTGGTCTGGGCCTGTGGAGGGAGGGCAGCCTAATGTCTCTGAATCACCTTCAGAGTCATTCCTCCCTTTGCCTGAAGGTGGTGCATGTTTGCAGCTGGGCAGCTCTCTGGTTCCATCTGTAAAATAACAAGAGTCCAACAGCCTTGCTTCATTTAGTCCCGTTTTCTCGCCTTGCTTCATTTAGTCCCGTTTTCTCTGTCCCCTTTGGTTCCAGCTGACAGTGTTTCTGCTGATATAATCCCATCTCTATTCCTGGCTTCTCCTGAGATGGTTTAAAATTAAAATATGTAAGATTCGGAGAGGCCCTGCATTGAGGAAAGGAGGAGCAGAAATGAAAGTAAAGTATAACATTTATTGACCTCTTGCTATGGGTCCAACACTATTCTAGGTACTAGACAGTTTCAGAAGAATTTGACATCTCTTAAATGAAAATGGATTCTCTAGAGTGAGAGTCTTGTTAGTAAAAATGGACCTGGAGTTCTTTTCAGCATGCTTATTTTTGTAACAAATTATTTTTATAACTTACAATTCTATAGAAACATTTTGATATTTAACAAATTTGGATTGCACAAAGAAGGCCTTAGCTTTGTAGGCAGAAGGAAACTTATAGAAAGGAAAATTTATAGAGAAAAATTCAGAACCTCTTTGTAAGCCAGAATGTTTTAATAGAAATGGAAGAGGTTGGAGCTGAGAGAAAAAAACTGTAGCAGGTCTGAGATGAAAAAGGTGAAAGAATTAAAATGTGATGTGAATGCAATTCAAGTTAGAGATGAACGATCTCTCTTTCTTTTAGATCCCATGCCAAAAGGCTATGAGCAATATTATGGCTTCACACAGTTTGCACTAGAATTAAATGAAATGGATCCATTGTTAAAGTCTTTATTACCACCTACCGATACTCGATTCAGGCCAGATCAAAGGTAAGGATATTTTTCAGGTCTTTATCCTCCAGAGATGTGAAACTATAAAAAGGCTTAGTAACATCTTCTAGGCCACCAATGGAGCCTAAAAGAGAGAGATTCTGTCATCAAGAGTAGAAGTCTAGGGGGACTGTAAGCAACCTTGTGGAAGGAGCAGAGCCCAGCTTAAAGCAGTGTGTGGCATGACCTTTATTCACCAGTAGATTCCCGTTTCTATTGAAATAAATTTTTCAAAAGTTTTTTTAAAAGAGTGTTCTTACATTACTATATTACATATAGTAATAAAAAATACACTTACTATGTATTTGAAAGAATAAAAGCATTCAGTTCCTTGGCCCTTGAATTTAAACTATTTTGGTGCATTGAAATCTAACTTCTGATCCTAGGTTTGAGGCTGACAAGCTGTATGACATATGCTAAGTCTTTTAACCTTTCTCAGTCTCAGTTTCCAACTCTGTAAAATGGAAAGCATAATGTCTGCCCTAAGGCCTATCTCTTTAAGACTCAAAACCAAGGGGAAAAAAGAAAATTTCACTTTATTTTAAAAAACCCAGCATCCTTCTTCATGGTAAAATAAATAAAATGTATACCTAGAATCAACAGATTTATGACTGAGCAGCTTACTTCATGATTTGGTTCTAGAAATCAAGATCAATCCATTTGGGGAAAAAAACAAAAAATAGACATAGGAAAATGAACAGTTTACAAGCTATGAAGTGCAGGTATCTCCTAACTATATGAAATGATACTCAGTCTTGCTCAGAGAAATGTAAAAATTTAAAAACCATGCTGTTATACCATTTCTTTACCCATCAGATGGCAAAGACTCGAAGGTTTGATGTACTCTGAGGGTACAGGGAAGAGGCATTCCAGTACCACTGCTGGTGGGAATGTAAATTGCTAGAATCCCTGTAAAGGGCAGTTAGTAATAGACATATTGCAAACTCACCTTTTTACCCAGCAGTTCCAATTCTAGAATCATCTCCTTATACATAAACTAACACATGTGAAAAATGGCAATTGTACACAGTCCTTCACTGCAGCATTAATTATAACGTAAAAAAGATTGAGACCATCTCAAATATCTATCAGTGGAGAATTGTTTAAATAAATTCAGGTATACCCACATAACTGAATATTATATATCTATTAAAAAATCTAGAGATCTCTAAAAGAGATCTATGTACTACCAAGAAAGATCTCCAAGATATATTGTTAAGTAAAACAAAGCAAGAAAAAAGAAACCAAACCAAGAAAGTATGCACAGTATGTGTAGCCTGCTTCCATTTCTGTTCTAAAAGGGAGGTGAGAATGTATGTTAATGTTTGTTTATATATGAATAAGAAATCTCTAGACGGATGCACAAGAAACTAGTCACGGTGGGCTACCCACGGTGGGTGGGGTAGGAAGGAAACAGGTAGAATTGAAGACAGGAACGAGAGGAAGATTTTGCCCCAAATTCCTTTTTATAGATATAATTTTTTGAACCATGTCTGTATCACCAGTTCATAGCACAGTGTCATCCCTCACTACTTCCAAGTGATGTTTAAGGGTTGGGACGTATCTTATTTTACAGGAGGATATTCTGAATATCCAGTCTGTACATGTGCAGTTCTGGTAGTAATGATGGTTCCATTTTTTGGCATTTATATTCCTTCATCTTTTCCCTTAATGTCTCAGGTTTCTAGAAGAAGGGAACTTAGAAGAAGCTGAAATACAAAAGCAGAGGATTGAACAGCTGCAGAGAGAAAGGCGGCGGGTCTTGGAAGAAAATAAGGTGGAGCACCAGCCGAGGTTTTTCAGGTGTGTAAATGGTGGGGTCCTACGGGTCATTGTTGGCAGGTACTGGTGACACCCGTTGCTTCTGGACTGAGGAGAGTGGATGGGGTGTCCCCTCCCCGTGAGAGTGTTCTCAGCACTTTCCCTGCTTCACAGTGGTGACGTCTGTCCTTTGCCAGGGCCGGTCTTTGTGTGGACACTGCCTCCGCCCTCAGTCGTCCTGCTTTTTTTGCATCCCTTGCTCTTTCCCTATGCCTCTCAGCACCTCCCACAGGACTTTGCAGAGAGGTGCTCAGTAAGAGTTTATGGGAGAAGCAAAGAGACCAACCAAACCCAGCTCCCAATACCAGGCCAGTCTGTTCAGACGGGGTCTAAGATTGATTTCTCTGCATCCCCTCTCATGAGTATAGGGCTTCCCTGATAGCTCAGTTGGTAAAGAATCCACCTGCAATGCAGGAGACCCCAGTTCAATTTCCTGGGTCAGGAAGATCCCCTGGAGAAGGGATAGGCTACCCACTCCGGTATTCTTGGGCTTCCCTTGTGGCTCAGTTGGTAAAGAATCCACCTGCAATGCGGGAGACCTGGGTTTGATCCCTGGGTTGGAAAGATCCCCTGGAGAAGGAACAGCTATCCACTCGAGTATTCTGACCTAGAGAATTCAATGGACTGTATAATCCTTGGAATCGCAAAGACTCAGACACGACTGAGCGACTTTCATTTTCTCATAAGTATATTCTGTACAGTGATGGAGATAATTAACCATCATCAAACTAGAAATTCCAAGTACTAATTCTTGAGTTGCAGAAGTTCCAATATACTGGGGCTTAGATTTGGAACATTTACTATCATTTTAAAAATAACTGGCTAGAAGGCTCTTATTAAAAATAGGCTGAAAGTTTAGAAGGGACATCCAAGATCGTCCGCCCTTCACCTCCTCTTTTATTAACTGAGAAGAGGTGAAGGACCAGGGGACATAGGTGATCTGTGGAAGGACCCAGTGGACTGTCCCAGACAGGGGCCTGGCTCTCTTGACTACAGGCCAGGGCGCAATATGGTTCTGGGGTTTTTTCCAACAAGTTTTTCTGGGGTTTTAGCAATAAGTTATGTTTTATCCCCCCAGTATAATATTCTTTCCCCTCAAGTTGGTGTGGATTTTGATCACACACTAAGGATTTGAGTGATTGAAGATCAGTATAGTAGAGTTTTATCCTGGAATATTCACAGCTTCATTTAAACATTTAATGAATACGTTTCCTTAAATTATTTTTTTCAGAAAGGCAATGGATAGGTAAATGGATAGACTAACAGACTGATCAGTTGATTTTACTAATATTTGTTAAAGAGGTTCGCTACAGTATTTTTAGGATCATTAAATATTGTGGGTAACCAAACTGTCTCAAGAACTAGATAAGGAGATTGATCAACTTGACCTGATATGAGAACCTGAAAAATCTTCATAAAGTCTGTGGAGCTCTATGGGAATTGAACTACCATTTAAATGCAAAATATAAAATGTTACCTAGGCTGTCGCTTCAACCATGTAAGAATTTTGTCTGGAATAGAGAAGGACCAAACAGTGGCAGCTCTTCTTCTTTTTGATGATCTATAAAATTATCAGAGTATTGGATGTGGCAGGTAAAAATGTGAGAAAAGGTGGGAATTGTTCAGCAGTAGCAGTCCTGGAACTGTTCCAATTAGAAGCTGGCAGAGATGACAGAGAAGAGGAGTATGGGGACTTAGATGTTTCCGTTGACACTAAGGAGTCACCAAAGTATTAATGGAAATTCCAAGTGGAAACTACAGCTCTGGCAGCTTTAGTCATCTTTGTTTCAAAGAAAAATATCTGATATGCAGATTGACTTATTTTAAACACATCCCTTTATTGGAATAGGGAAACAATTGTGATAAAAATCCATGTTCCTCTTGTGGTTGCTGGGATAAGACTGGGAGAAAGAGATAGTTAGGGAGTTTGGGATCGACAGATATACACTGCTATATTTAAAATGGATAACCAGTAAGGACCTATTGTATAACACAGGGCACTCTGCTCAATGTTTTGTGGCAGCCTGGATGGGAGAGGAGTTTGAGAGAAAATGGATACATGTATGCTAAGTCACTTCAGTCGTGTCCGACTCTGTGCAACCCCATAGACGGCAGCCCACCAGGCTCCCCCGTCCCTGGGATTCTCCAGGCAAGAACACTGGAGTGGGTTGCCATTTCCTTCTCCAATGCATGAAAGTGAAAAGTGAAAGTGAAGTCACTCAGTCGTGTCTGACTCTTAGCGACCCCATGGACTGCAGCCCACCAGGGTCCTCCATCCATGGGATTTTCCAGGCAAGAGTACTGGAGTGGGGTGCCATTAATGGA
>NW_011494936.1:1289692-1323240 GCF_000754665.1 Bison bison bison | reverse complement strand
CCTGGAGAAGGCAATAGCACCCCACTCCAGTACTCTTGCCTGGAAAATCCCATGGATGGAGGAGCCTGGTGGGCTGCAGTCCATGGGGTTGCTAAGAGTCAGACACGACTGAGCGACTTCACTTTCCCTTTTCACTTTCATGCATTGAAGAAGGAAATGGCAACCCACTCCAGTGTTCTTGCCTGGAGAATCCCAGGGACGGGGGAGCCTGGTGGGCTGCCGTCTATGGGGTTGCACAGAGTCAGACATGACTGAAGCGACTTAGCAGCAGCAGCAGCATACACTTAAAATGGATTATATGTGTATAATGGACTCAGTCAGCTGAGTCCGTTTGCTGTCCACCTGAAACTATCACAACATTGTTAATTGGCTATACCCCAATACAAAATTAAAAAAAAAAAAAACTATGTTCCTAAGAATGTGGATAAATATGTACTCCTCACTTTTTCTAAAACATGTGACAGTATCAGTCAACATTACAAGTGCACATACTCTTTGACCCAGATGTTTTAACTTACAGGAATTTTTAATATAATAAATCTCACACACATACAAAATAACATATGTTTTGTTTATAATAGCTAGAGGTTGACAACACAGTGTCCACCAGTCAAGTACCTGTTAAATCGTGGTCCATCCCCACAATGGAATATCATGCAACTGTTTAAAAAGGAAACGAGGAATTCCTTTTTGCCAGAGAAACCAAACTTTCCCTGCAGAAGACAAATGGTGAATATTAACTTTGCAAGGTGTGAGGCCTCAATAGTGATGACTCAACCCTGCTGTGCAATGCAAAAGCAGCAATAGTGAATACTTGAATGAACAGGCATGGTATGTTCCGATTAAATGGAATTGCAAAGATAAGCCAGCTGCTGGATTTGGCCATTAAGCTATAGTTTGCTGATCTTATTTTGACAATGGAAAAGGATTACAAGTATATATGTTATGTAAAAACTTAAGGGGTAGGACACCATCCAGGGCTACCATTGTATGAAAAAAAGGAGAGGAGTGGAGCATGCATGTGCGTGCATGCAAGCTCACACACATGAATTTCTCTGAAAGAGTGAAGCTGCTAAGATTATTGTCTCTGAGGAAAACCAGGATGCTGGGAGTAGGATGGAAAAATTCAGCTCTCCACTCTTAAGAACCTTTTGAATTTGGGTCTATGTAATATCTAGTATTATACGATTATACAGTGGAAGTGACAAATAGAGTCAAAGGAATTAGATTTGAGAGTGTCTAAAGAACTATGGGCAGAGGTTTGTGACATTGTATAGGAGGCAGTGATCAGGACCATCCCCAAGAAAAAGAAATACAAAAAAGGCAAAATGATTGTCTGAGGAGGCCTTACAAATAGCTGAGAAAAAAAAGAGAAGCAAAAGGCAAAGGAGAAAAGGAAATATATATCCATCTGAATGCAGAGTTCCAAAGAATAGCAAGAAGAGATAAGAGAGACTTCCCCAGTGATCAGTGCAAAGAAATAGAAGAAATCAGTGCAAAGAAAACAGTAGAATGGGAAAGACTAGAGGTCTCTTCAAGAAAATTAGAGATACCAAGGGAACATTTCATGCAAAGATGGGCCCAATAAAAGACAAAAACAGTATGGACCTAACAGAAGTGGAATATATTAAGAAGAGGCGGCAACAATACTCAGAAGACTTATACAAAAAAAGATCTTCATGACTCAGATAACCATGATGGTGTGATCACTCACTTAGAGCCAGACATCCTGGAGTGAGAAGTCAAATGGGCCTTAGAAAGCATCACTATGAACAAAGCTAGTGGAGGTGATGGAATTCCAGTTGAGCTATTTCAAATCCTAAAAGATGATGCTTTGAAAGTGCTGCGCTCAATATGCCAGCCAATATGGGAAACTCAGCAGTGGCCACAGGACTGGAAAAGGTCAGTTTTCACTCCAGTCCCAAAGAAAGGCAATGCCAAAGAATGCTCAAACTATTGCATTTGCACAATTGTATTCATCTCACACGCTAGCAAAGTAATTCTCAAAATTCTCCAAGCCAGTCTTCAGCAGTACGTAAACCAAGAACTTCCAGATGCTCAAGCTGGATTTAGAAAAGGCAGAGGAACCAGAGATCAAATTGCCAACATCCGTTGGATCATCGAAAAAGCAAGAGAATTCCAGAAAAACATCTACTTCTGCTTTGTTGACTATCCCAAGGCGTTTAACTGTGTGGATCACAATAAACTGTGGAAACTTCTTAAGGAGATGGGAATACCAGACCACCTGACGTGCCTTTTAGGAAATCTGTATACAGTTAGAACTGGACATGGAACAACAGACTGGTTCCAAATAGGGAAAGGAGTACATCAAGGCTGTTTATTGTCACCCTGCTTAGCACTTATATGCAGAGTACATCATGAGAAACACTGGGCTGGATGAAGCACAAGCTGGAATCAAGATTGCTGGGAGAAATATCAATAACCTCAGACATGCAGATGATACCACCCTTATGGCAGAAAGTGAAGAGGAACTAAAGCGCTTCTTGATGAAAGTGAAAGAGGAGAGTGAAAAAGTTGGCTTAAAGCTCAAAATTCAGAAAACGAAGATCATGTCATCCAGTCCCATCACTTTATGGCAAATAGATGGGGAAACAGTGGTTGACTTTATTTTTCTGGGCTCCAAAATCACTGCAGATGGTGACTGCAGCCATGAAATTAAAAGACGCTTACTCCTTGGAAGGAAAGTTATGACCAACTTAGACAGAATATTAAAAAGCAGAGACATTACTTTGTCAACAAAGGTCCGTCTGGTCAAGGCTATGGTTTTTCCAGTGGTCATGTATGGATATGAGAGTTGGACTATAAAGAAAGCTGAGTGCAGAAGAATTGATGCTTTTGAACTGTGGTGTTGGAGAAGACTCTTGAGAGTCCCTTGGACTGCAAGGAGATCCAACCAGTCCATCCTAAAGGAAATCAGTCCTGAACATTCTTTGGAAGGACTGATGTTGAGGCTGAAACTCCAATACTTTGGCCACCTGATGTGAAGAACTGCCTCATTAGAAGAGACGCTGATGTTGGGGAAGGATTGAAGGCAGGAAGAGAAGGGAACAACAGAGGATGAGATGGTTGGATGGCATCACCGCTCAATGGACATGAGTTTGAGCAAGCTCTGGGAGTTGGTGATGGACAGGGAGGCCTGGCGTGCTGCAGTCTATGGGGTTGCAAAGGGTTGGACATGACTGAGCGATCGAACTGAACTGAAAGTGAAAGAAAGTGAAGTCGCTCAGTCGTATCCGACTCTTTGCGGCCCCATGGACTGTAGCCTACCACGTTCCTCCCTCCATGGGATTCTCCAGGCAAGAGTACTGGAGTGGGTTGCCATTTCCTTCTCCAGGGGATCTTCCCAACCCAGGGATCTAACCCGGGTCTCCCACATTCCAGGCAGACGCTTTAACCTCTGAGCCACTGGGGAAGCCCAACTTTGAGTGACATCTAGTCAAATAGTTAACCAAGGCTGTTAACTCTAGACTGTGATGACTTCCAATTCCTTTCCTTTTTACTCTTAATTTATTATTTGATTTGAACAACCTGATTGATTTGCAGCATTTACATAGTCATACTCAAGCCATATTTTCTGTACCACAGACTCTTCCCTCACCCGTTTGTCTCAGGAGTACCATTTCTCACAGCCTCTAAGTTTGAGAAGCTGAAGTCAGAAGTAGCTAAACAGTCCAGTTCTGGACCACAGGGACAGAGTGTGCAGATGCAAATGATAATCTGGACGGGCAGCAGCGGGGGACGGGTGGAGGGCCGGGCAGGGCAGAGAGGAACTGAAAAGGGAAATAGAGACTATGACGATCTTGTCAAGAGCCTTCAACAAATTCTTTCACTTCCACAGGAAATCCATTGATGACTCTTGGGTGAGCAACGGCACCTACTTGGAACTTAGGAAAGATTTTGGTTTTTCCAAACTGGACCATCCTGTCTTGTGGTGAAAGAGGAAAGAACAAGACATCTTTGTGCTTCTCCTGCATTTGCTTTCTGAAGCCACCGTCTTGTGTCTGTATATTTAAACAATATTATCTAGAATGATCACTTGTGCTTCTTAGCTTAGCGTTGTAAGTATTTAAGTATATATTTTCTTCAGTAGGTTTCTTTACAATTTCAAATGTTATCATGATTGTTTATATGAATGTAGAACACCTTGATATTTCTTTTTATATATAAACTATTTAATAAAAATAAAAGATTGAATGTTAATGTGTGGGTTAAAAAAGAAACTTTAACACTAATTTTCCAAAGGTTAGGAAAATTCTAATTAAATTTATGCCTTATAAAATTAGGTTGTAAAGAAAATCCATCTCTCCCAGGTGCATTAAGAAAAAAGAATACCTAGGGTTACTCACCCATGCATAAGCTACCCAGGTTTATTTTGGTAGCTCAGGTATCTTTTTGCCTCAGACAGCTTTTGAATTGCTCACACAGAACAATTCTGCTGGTGCTGGAGTCTGAAGAATACTCGTATTTGCATTTCAGTGACTGGAGAGAATGGTATAAGATGAGTGAGATATGTTTTTATATAAGATGGGTGTGGTACCTTCTCAAAGAGGGAAACATTTGAAGTCATCCCTCCCTATAGTTTCATTGCCTATGTGCAAAATCATACAGAGAAAGTGTTGATAATTTGAGAAATCCCTATTTTTTAAATATCATAATGAATTCCCAAACAGTAGGAAATTTCTCCTTAGAGTTAAATCATTACAAGTTAAAAAAACTGTTTTCCTACTCCACCCCAACCTCCCCCACTATTTGCCCACATCTCTGTTGAACGTGGAATGACCCAATTTAGTGTTAAAATACACAGGGGATTCCACATGGCAGTTTGACTTTCCAGAAGTTTAATAAAGTAGCTGATTGTTTTAAGTAACTCAACACATTTTCCTTAAATACTGTTTTGGTATTTTCTACCTCTTAATAAGCAATGTATTTTAGATCTTGTATTAAAAAGTTTGACCATCTGCCTTATAGAAAAATGTAGAGAATTGAGTTCTTCCTTTGTGCTGTGTTCTGATAAAGCTTTAAATGTCTTCTTATCCCCTTCCCACACTTTCTTCTTAACTCATATCACTCATTTGTGAGTTTTGCAGCAGTCTTGAATGATACAGATTATAACTACCAAAAGGAGAAACTTTGCCTTTTTAAATGTGTTATTGCCAATTACAATAATAGAATATGTACAGTAGTTGAATTCTGTGATCAAAGCAGTTCCAATTTCTGCCCGTATCACTTTAAAACCAAAGCTTGAGTTTTAAGCATTTTCCTCTAAAGTCCATAACAACCCTATGGGGATATCAAGTAAAATGATGTGGTAAAAAAAAATTTCTCCAGAAAACATTTTTAGATATTTAAATAACATCAAAGAATGCTATGAGTGAAAAATCAAATAAGTAATGGAAAAAGCATGCACTGTTTTTCAGTGTCACACAAACAACTAGTTAGAGAGTGTTCCATTTTCAAAATAGAGTTAAAGTGGATCACTAGCCTTTTGGAATCTGCAAGTGACTGGCATTTTAAAATAATATGCGATTCATTAAATATTGCTTTCATCCATTTCATTTTATCAAGACGTCGAGATGAACACAGTGAGAATATCATTTCCATTTCTAATGAAAACGATCAAATTCTTTGGTATGGGCTTTGTTCTTTTCTTTTCAAGCTTGTATCAGAATTCTGCTCACAGACAGGAAGAAGAGGCCTGTGGATTTTAAGGGTACTCCAGGGGAAAACAAATCTCATTTTCACAGTGTGAAGGTAAATGTAGAACTTGAGTAATACTGACTGCGGCAGAGGTTGGCTCAAAACAAGAACAAAACATGCAGCCTGAATGGATGTAGCTTTGTCATGAGGTCTTTGGCAAGTCTTTAATTGCCCCAGTTGCTATTTCAATTGATCTTATATTTCATTTTGTAATCACAAGGATCAAGGGACCAAACATCACCTTTGTAGTCATTTGAGATGGGAGTGTGGATAAATTTGAATATGCACGCCAATTTTAAAACCTATTAGTACCCACCTCTATAAAGGGTTTTTCTGACATTTAAATGGCTTGGTGACACATCCTATTATAATCCTCAAATTCCCTTGAGGGGGAAACAGCTTCTTTTTTCCTTCAGTCTCTACTCTCAAAAGCACCTTCTCAACCTAATTTGTATCTCAAGGACATTTTATAGTCTTAAGATGAAGGAAGCAGAAACATGGCATTGTTTGAGGACTGAGGCAGAACTGACTTTTCCAGATTTTGGATCTCCCAATTACATAATGCCAATCACTTCATCGCTGAAGGTACACGTTGTAACCTCTATTTTATTCCTGGTCATCCCATCCCAAATGTATGGTGAACCACACCACTGTTCTTGGAAATGGGACCGCGTGCAGTCCAGTTTCCCACATTACACCCCAGGTAACGTGGTGCTGCTGCCCCTGCTGGTCGTCCCAAGCTGCAAGAGATGCTTTTCAGGAAGGGGCCACAGTCTCCTGTGTAGCCAGGCAGATCACTCCCTCCGCAGGTCCCAAAGCCTAAGATGGTATTTCCTGGGGTGAAATGTAATAATCAAAGTCTCAGTGCAGCTTCTTTCTCCATGCCATTCACCTCCTAGAAGCCAGGCTGGTTCTGGTACTAACTAAACAGACGGAGTTCACTTTAAGACAACCGTCATTATCCCCACAGAATGCCCAGACAGCCCCCACAGCCTCATGTGCTTCCTATAGACTCTCTGGGAGAGTAAAATAGACAAACCATTCATTAAAAAAAATATTTACTTCATTTGGGCTGCTGCTTTTCTCACATCCTATTTTTAATTACTTCCAGTAAATCATTGACTTGGGCTTCAAGCACTGTCCTTCTGTGTTTTCCACATTTATGACGAGTGACCTTGTCCTACCATTAATAATGTCAACACTAAAAGAAAAATGATAAAGGTTCTGTTTGGTTGTTGAAACTTGTTGTAGGTCTAATACTTATCCTGTAAATTATATTATGCCTTCCGCTATCATAGAATTTCTCAGACCTTTTAGTTATGAATAGGAGCAATAAGCAGTTGTATTGACATAATTTATTTAAGTGTCTTTAATTTTGATATTAACATTGGCATAACTCTATTTTTGCTACCAAATGATAGCTATTTTCATGTGCTCAACTTTCCCTACATTGTATTAATCTGTTGCTTGGTGTTTGTCTCTATTTTTCTTTTTTGGAAATATAGACCATATAAGTATCTGCAAATTGCAGCAGTCTGAAATGCAAACCATTTTCAGGAACTTTGGTTTTGAGGAATGCAATGATCAGAGGTTGTTAATTTATTTGTGATGATTTTATCTTTGTCTCTTACCCTCAGAAGATACTATTTTTTTTAATGGATTTTGTAAATCTTTCATCTAACTGTTTATAAGATTATTTTCTGTTTAAAATTCCAGCCTTCCACCCATCCGCCGAGGCCTCCCCCAAAAGCTCCAACTAATTTGCTTTTTCCCCACGTGTAGCTAGTTGACTGAATAAATAACATGGAAAAAGGCTGCCCCTGTTGTTGTGTTTCCAGGTTAATGGGCATATGTGGCTGTTGATGGGACAGAGCAAGACTCCAGCTGAGATTCTTGAGGGAGAAACACACAAGATTAACTAAAGTGATGGGGTTGGAAATAAAAAAAATACCCCAGGACCCAAAGAACCCTGGAAACTTTGGCAAAAGTTGCCATATTTTTGGTCTGAACATTTCCGAGATATACTGCAAATGTAGGTCCCCCACCATTGGGACAAGAACCTGAGGGGGGCAGCTGGAGCTCCACACAGCCCCCAAGAAGCCCTCTCTGTTCAACCCAGCATGTTATGGAAATATCATTATTTTTTGTGTGTCCTAACATGAAAAAGGGAAATGCTGACCACCCACACTAATTTAATGGCCCTGGTGAATGGCTGACCCATCTCCTCCTACACCCAAGTTGTGTCCTCTGCAATACCCTGAACACTGAGCCTTCCCTGAAGTTCCATTTGGTTTAGTTCACATGTTTACAGTGTCACACATACACTGGGCCGCAGAGTTACACACATAAAGTCTTTGCCTCCCCCAAAACACTAAAGAGACAACCAGAAGCCACTCATGAACCTTGATTGGATCCTGGCTTAAAAGAAAAACAAGCTATCAAATACATTTTGAGGACAGTAAGTGCAATTTGCATATAAGCATCATGAAATTATTGCTAACTTTCATATATGTATATGGCATTTGCCTGTTGATCTGTATCAAACCTGCCATTAAAGAAGGATCAACATTATTCCAAATAACATCACTAAAGGAAATCTTAAAAGGCAACTTCAGACTATTTTAACATTGTTGGAGTAGATATGAAAGCGTCCTAAGGTTTCAACTTGAAGAAGGCAATGAAATTTGAAGGTACAAGTTCTTAGCCTTTAGTTTATGAACTCAGCTGTATTATCTAGTAGAACTGATGAAATATCTGCATTAACATAATTAATATCCATCAGTGACCGGCAAATCAGGACATCAGGGCCCTAGCTGGTGCCAGTCAGGAGTTTCTTATTACGGACTAATTAGTTGGAGTTCCTTCAGGAAAGAGAAGCCAACACTATAGCTCAGGAGATTTTAATGAAGGGTCCACTTGTGGGCTATTAGCAGGATTAAAGCATAATAGCAACACTGGAGAGTTGTAACTGCTCCTGCAGAAGTTGGAGCTCTGAGGAGAGGAGGAGCTGTAGTGGAGGGACCTTCCGTCTCTGCCAGAAAATCCAGCCGAGAGTCGAGAAGAACTCTCCCAACCTTGGTCTTCTCCGGCCGCCATTCTCCTTGGTGGCTGAACCCAACAGGGCAGGGAGCCCCAAAGTGCAGTGCTCAGGCCCCAGGACAGGAGGAGGCCCTGGGCCAACAAAAAACAAGCACCTGGACTTTATGTTTACCGCCATCTTCTCGTAGGAGATTTTGGAGGAATTTTCAGTAAGTAAATAGGCTTTGGAACATTTTTTTTTAAAAATATAATTTGTTGTGGCTCCCAGTTATCTTCCAAGGATGAATTATGATTTACTGTGCTTTTTAAAAACTGGTTCTCCATGATATTATTGTTGTTGTCACACTTAAAATGAGTTAAGGGCAGCCTCTTCTTTATTAAATGCCATAGTTTAAACAGATAGCAACCTGGGAAAGACGTATCAGCTAAAGCAGTGATTTTTTTAAATTGGCTAATATGTTGGGAACTTTACACACGCACACGCTCTCTTTCTCTTTTTCTTCCTCTTCCTCTGAGGGTCAGACCTCACATAGTCTGTTGACCAACATTTGCTCACCACAAAGCAGGAACGCCACTTTCTAATGTCATGATTGTTCCAGGACTTAGAAAATGGCACGTTGGTAAGAAGTGTGTGTTTCTTTTCACAGCCTTTCATGCACTCCTTTTGTTGTCTTTGGGATGTAAAGGTAGGGGCCCTGACACCTCGTAGGCCTGCAGACAGGGAGCGGGCAGCCACTGAGATGGATGTTTTCTCTGAAAAACATTTTCTGACCCAGGAATGGCCCCAGACACTGGTGATACACAGCCTTCCTCCTTGAGAAGCTTCCAGTCTCCTGGGAGGCCAGTGGTCAGTGATTAATCGCAGAGTTTAAGCACGCCCCCGGGTGTGGTAAGAGGACCCCCAAATGAGAGGGGAGCAGTGTGGTGGATGGAGAGGAGGGCGGACCTCAGAGCCGGTGAAGGAAGGAGTGGGCTTGGCGGGCCTGGAAATCAGGGGGAGGGGGATGGGGAACCACGGGTGACTCACAGCTGCTCTCCGTGCCAGCTAAACTGCAGCGCAGCTTCCCAACCAGCGTCCAATGAAATTTTTGAGGTGTCACAATACGTGGTGTTTCCTCAGCCTGGAGCCATGGGACAAGGGTTGGGAGGAGGCAGGCATTGCTTAGGCACCCGAGTGGGCCAAGGAAATCCCCCTAGAGAACCCTTCTGCCTCTGCTGCAGAATCACATAAGCCTCCATGTCCCCCTCGCCATATATCCAAACACAGTTTAGTGAGGAAAAGGGAGGCCAAGCCTGGGAAACCTGAGAGTTTCACCATCTTTCCAGAAGTGACTGAGAATTGCAGGAACAGACTATCCAAATTATCAGACTAGATAATTTCTTTCTGTAATTTTTTATTGTGGTAAAATATACTGATACATGGGCTTCCCTGGTGGTTCAGATGATAAAGAATCCACTTGCAATGCAGGAGACCTGGGTTCGATCCCTGGGTCGGTAAGATCCCCTGGATAAGGGAATGGTTCCCTATTCCTGTATTTTTGCCTGGAGAATCCTGTGGACAGAGAAACCTGGCTGGCTGCAGTTCATGGAGTCACAAAGAGTCAGACACGACTGAGTGACCAACACACATGCACACACACACATTGATACATAAAGTTTTAACATTTTAACCATTTCCCCCTAGTTTTATTGAGCTTTGTTAGATGTATGGCACCATGTAAGTTTAAGGTGTAGAGCATAATGGCTTGACTTACATATCTTGTGACATCATTACCATAAGTTTAGTTGACATCATCTTCTCATATAGGTACAAAAAAAGACCAAAAAAAAAGTTTTTTTTTTTCCTTATGATAACTCTTGGGATCTACTCTCTAAACAACTTCCAATTTTACCATACGGCAGAGCTAGCTCTAGTCATGTTAGATATTACATTTCCAGTAATTATAGCTCAAGGTTTGTACATTTTTAAGTGTAAAAGTCAGTGGCATTAAGTGCGTTCACACTGTTGTGTGACCATCACCATTCTCCATCTCCAGAATCTTTTTCATCATCTCCTACTGAGATTCTGTATCTATTTAGACTAAACAAAATTAAACCTTGAATTGTTTTCTTGCTAAGCAATAGGTGAAAGGCTCATGAGGAAGACCACATCAGTTACCCACAAGGTGAAAGAATTAATTTTTCTCACTTCTGAGTTATAGTGTTACAGTTTTGCAGACTCACTATGGAAGTATTAACACAGCCCTATTTAGGCAAGGGGGCTTCTCTGGTGGCTTAGAGGTTAAAGCGTCTGCCTGCAGTGTGGGAGACCTGGGTTCAATCCCTGGGTCAGGAAGATCCCCTGGAGAAGGAAATGGCAACCCACTCCAGTATTCTTGCCAGAAGAATCCCATGGACAGAGGAGCCTGGTAGGCTGCAGTCCATGGGGTCATGAAGAGTTGGACACGACTGAGCGACTTTACTTTCACTTTCACTTCTTTAGGCAATCCCTATTTAATGGAAGTGTTTATTGAGAACCAGAAATTAAGCAATTTGACCAAACTCTCCCAATTTCTTAATAGCAGTGAGGGGATATGAGTGCATGTCTGGCATGTTTCAAAATCCAGCTCCTCTTGCTACAGAATGAGAGGGAAACAGTGAGATCCCAACTCCCTTTTCCCTTCCAAGTCCTTATTCTCTAATTTTAGTCCCAAAGGTCTCTGAAGCTGACATAGGGAGCTCATTGAACAGGAAAAGAACTCTGGGATGAGACTTGGGAACTTAATTCTAGTTATTGGTAAAACTTGAGTAGGTCACTTATCCACAAATCTCACATGGCCCCAACATCAAATGGACAAATTATTACTAAATTTCTCTCTGTGCTGCCAGATTGTGATCTTAAGACTAGGTAGGAATGTTCTTTGGTCAATCAATAAATATTCATGAGCACCAAACACATGCCAGACATAACCCCTGCCCCCATGGAGCTTACCTACACATTGGAGAATCTGCCCTAAATTATTCTTTTCTATTTTATCCTGAAAATGGAAAGTATTTGGCCACATGGAAGAATTACATTGCTTATTTATAAAACTGTCAGATTCTGAATCATCAAACTTTTGTAGAGTCAAAATGACCCAAGTGTGAATAATAGGCTGCAAAGTCTATTGATATGGTCCTTTGCCTACAGTCAACAATACAGGGAATACAGAAGAGATTTTAAAAATTAAGTTTCTGTTCTTGTGGAGCATAGAGTCTGGTGGGGGCAGAGAGTGGTGGCTGGAGGTGGAGACGGTGAGCTCATAAACAGGCAGATGAGTGGTGTGACAGATGTAAAAGTGCTATGGAGGAAAATATTCAAGAGTCGGGAGGGAAGATGAATATTTCAATACAAATACAAGTCTAAAGCAGGGATGTGTCTGGTGAGAGGAAGGAAGCCAGTGCAGGTGGAGCAGTGTGAGTTGGGGAGAGGATGCAAATCAAAATTAGGGCAGGGAGGTACTTGGGGTCAGAAGATTTTGTTTTTTGCCAAGTGGGATTAAAAGCCAATAAAGGGTTTTGAGCAGAGGAATGATATGATTTGACTTATAATTTTAAAAGGTCATCTGGCTGCGTGGCAGAGCTTGCAGGGGCCATAGGTGGACACAAGGAGCCAGTTAGGAGGTTGTTGGGCTCATTCAGAGAGAAATAGTGAAGGTTTGGACCAGGGTGGAAATAATGGAGTGGGAGGGAAGCAGAAAGAAACTGGAAATACTTTGAAGATAGAATCAACAGGACTGGCCAGAGTTAAGTTTGGAATGTGGGAGGAGAGAAGTCAAAGATGACTCCAAGGTCTGTGGCCTGAGCCACTAGAAGGATGAAGTTTCCGTGAACTGAAATAAGGAAGACTATGGGCAGAGTAGATTTGGGTGCTCTGATGAAAAAATTAGGTGGTAACTTTTTTCGAGAGTCCTTTTAAGTAGGCAGCTGGATACAAGTGCAGTGAAGGGTAATGCATCAGGCTTGAGTTGTTCACACCCTGTACATTTGACAAAGAAAAGACTGGACCTCAACCATCTCTTTCTTGTGAGATACCCTCTAAGCCCTTGGAATATCCCTGGGACTTTTATATACCTGGGACTTTGGACCATGCTAAATAGTTTACCGTAAAAATGTGGTTATGGTGGGGACTTTGGGCCACACTGTAGAAGTCTGAGCTCTGGAAGGGCTGGAAACCATCATCAGCCACATTGGTGCTCCATGCCAAAGTGACCAGCCCTGGACACCAAGGCTTCCCTGGTTGATGATACTCTGAATAAGTGGTCACACATTTTTGATAGGGTTGCTCAAGTGAGAAATGCCAGAGAGATTTAAGACTCCTCCACCTCCCTCATGCCCACATTCATGGGCCTGAGTCCTGCCCAGTCCACCACCTGAGAAGTTCCTCTTCCTTACCCACAGCACTGTCTCTGGCCAGCCCTTCCAGAGGTCAAACAGCATGGCCCAAAGGAAACTTGATGGTTCCTGCCTGGCCTAATGGAGCCCCTGACTGCAGTCACAGTGCCACCTCTCCATCCTCTAAGCCGCAACCGGAGTGGTTTTCCTAAGCTCTGTTCACAACATTAATCTCTTTAAAGTACATCTCTGCTCAGAACATCTCAACATGGCATGTGTGTAACACAGTGGTCACAAGTCCAGCCTTTCTAGTCAGAGACTTGGGTTTGTACCCTGGCTCTCCTGTTTCCTCTGTTCTGCCCTGGAGCTCACCCCCAAGGGCTGTTCCAAGGAGCACCTGCTGCTGCCATTTACTGATGGCTTACACCATGCCAATCACCACCCTTAAGGTTCCCTAAGTGTCCCCATGTCACTAAGGAGGAAATGGAGACCTAGGCTGAGGAACTTGCTTACAATCTCAGTCTCAGACTCGAAAAAACCATGATTCAAGTGTTCTTAGCCTCTAAAACAGCAGTTCTCAGAAAGTGATCTGGCATCCCCGCAATCTCTCAGTACCCATTCAAGGTGCACACGGTCTAAAATATTTTCATAATACTATTAAGACACTATTTTCCCTTTCCACTTTCCCTCTTGAATGTATAGAGGAGTTTTCCAGAGGCTGTATGACATGTGAATGTGTAAGGTTAATGCAGAAGCAGACGAGAAGTCAGCTGTCTTCTTTTAAGCCAGACAGTCAGGATATTTGCAAAAATATAAAATAGTGCTATTCTTCCCTCTAATATTTTTTGTGCTAGAGATTCTGGTTGTATTTATTTAAAAGTATGTTTTTATGTAAACATATAATGGTATATTATCCATAGTTTTTAGAATTAATATTCTTCAGTTTCTCAGTTTGAACTTCTAATACAGTAAATATCAATAGATATATATAACCTACATAAATAAAAGCTCCCTGGGGCTCTCTCTAATTTATAAGAGCATGAAGGTCTTTTAAGAGCATACAGTCTTTAAGAGGATATTTAAACTTGAGACCAAATAGTGTAATAAACACAGCATTATGCTGTACATGATATATATAAATTATAGTGTCTGATGGAGAATGAGGGCTCAATAAGTTGTTTTTACTATTTTATATGGTGCTGTAAATGAATAATATGTGTACTGGCCCATGACTACTCTATGTTTCACTTCCCCTCATGCATTCTTCTCCCCTGTTTTATTGAATTGCCTATAGTCTCAGATCCCCAAGCTTTGCACAGTCTGTCCCTCTTTGAGAAGGATCTCTCCCACCACATCTACCAAACTCACTTTCTCCCTTTCAAACCTCAGCTTAGGCATCTCTACCTTTTAGAAGGTGCCTGGAGCTGGGTTCTAGAGTTGGGTTCTACCCTGGGTTCTATCTAACCCTGACCCTGACCCTAACCCTAATTTTTTTCTTTATGAGTTATGGCACTGCAGTTCAGTTCAGTCGCTCAGTTGTGTCTGACTCTTTGCGACCCCATGGACTCCAGAACGCCTAACTCCCCTAACTCCCTGTCCAGGACCTTTCAATATACGTACTGACTAGAGTAGAAAGTCATGGGGACTTTGTTGATTTCCTTGGAAGAGGAAGATTTTTGTTACTGCCCATTCACTGCAGTTGAGGAAGAGGCCTTCCTCCTGGAACATAGCCTTTTCCCATCACCAGAACAATAATTGCAAGAAGATCATGGTCTAGGCCAATGCTTCCCCAAACATGGCCTAAATCCCCTGTGGAGGTGCACATTAACATTCAGATTCCTTCTCCCATCCATGACCTACTGAATCACACTCCCTGAGAATATGATTTTTTGTTAAACTTTTTTTCTTTCTCTGTATTTGTTTATTTGTTTTAAAATTTTATTGGAGTATAGTTGATTTATAATGTCAATAGTTTCAGGTATATGGCAAAGTGATTCTGTTATACATATATTCATTCATTTTCAGATTGTTTACCCACATAGGTTATTACAGAATATTGAGTGTACTTCCTTGTGCTATACAGTAGGTTCTTGTTGGTTATCTATCTTATATATAGTACTGTGTGCATGCTAATACCAAGCTCCTAATTTATTCTCCGCACCCCACCACGTTTCCCCTTTGGTAACCATAAGGTTTTTTTAAATCTATGAGTCTGTTTCTGTTTCATAAATAAGTTAATATGTATCATTTTTAAAATTAGACTCCATGTATGAGTAATATCATATGATATTTGTCTTTAACTTCACTTAGTATAATAATCTCTAGGTCCATCCATGTTGCTGCAAATGTCATTATTTCATTCTTTTTTATGGTTGAGTAAATATTCTATTATATATATATGGACCACATCTTCCTATCCGTTCCTCTGTCAGTAGAAAATATGATTTTTTAAATAACAAAGTCTTATTTTGATTTGGTGATTCTTACATGTACAAGGTCTGAGAATCATGAGTTTGAGTAAACTCTGGGAGTTGGTGATGGACAAGGAGGCCTGGCGTGCTGGAGTCCATGGGGTCGCAGAGAGTCAGACTCGACTGAGGGACTGAACTGAACTGCAGTGCCGTCCATTAGGGAGACAATGATGACTAAGAATTTTACCACAGTGAGAAAGGAAATAACTTACAGTGAATATTTGTCATGCAGGTGATGTTGGACTTGGTTTGAATGGGCATTTTTAGGCAGAGACAGGCAGCAAAGCTATTCCAGGCAAGGAGAATGTCATGTGTAATGGAAAAGAAGCCCAAAATTGTGTGGCAAAGACAAAGAAAGACACAAAACCATCTGTATCCTTTCTTTGATGTTATGTACAACCAAGAAACTTTGGGGATATTAATTTGGCTATTTAACTGCTATGTGCTGGGTGGTAAGCATGAGCTTCCCAGCCATGAGAGAGAGATTTGTGCATTTTGGACTATAAATCAATAAACTGATTTCCTGATTTGTAAACTGACCTTTTGATTAAGGTGAATCAATACCCCAGGGGCTTCCCTGGTGGCTGAGATGGTGAAGAATCTACCTGCAATGCAGGAGACCCACGTTTGATCCCTGGGTTGGGAAGATTCCCCTGGAGAAGGAAATGGCAACTCGTTTCAGTATTCTTATCTGGGAAATTCCATGGACAGAGGAGCCTAGCGGGCTACGGTCCATGGGGTGGCAAAAAGTCAGACACGACTGAGCAACTAAGTACTTAACACCCCAGAATGTGTCAGGTGGCAAAATTCTAATTTTGTTTTCTAACACAGTTTTTAATCTGTAACACTGGGGCCTTAAATGTGAGACGTACCCTTGGAGGTCAGCCAGAGAAGAGCCAGCTGACCTCACAGTGTCTTATAATGGACGCTATAGTATACTTTCCAAAGCTGCTATTTTGTCCTCCTTCCTGCTGACAAGGAGCACTTTGATTCTGTTCAGATATGAACAACCTTGTATTTGAAGGGAAGCCAAGCCCTGTCCCTGGCCATAGCGTCTCAGTCAGACTAAACCTATGTACCAGTTTCTCCTCTTCCCAATGACTGACTTAGGAATGGGCTTGGGATGATGAGATGGGGGCAAAAATCTTCTGGCAGCTTGAAACATGTCTTCCAGTCTCACAAAGGGACTAAAGAGAGGGTCATTTCCTTTCCATCCCTGACTAGCTGTGTGAATTGTTTCTGTAGTCAACCTGAAACCAGGAAGAGGCAAGTCTGAGGGGGCTGAGGATGGCAGTGAGAAAAGGCAGAGTCTGCCCCGTAGATGACACCACTGAGTCTCTGAGTTGGCCACCCTGGAACCTCTCTACCTGTGCACACCTTAACATATGAGATGACAAGTGTGCTTATTTGTTAGGTTATTTTAGGGTGGTTTTTTTCCAGCTGAATGTACACTAATGGCACCCCACTGACGCAGACACTCAGACACAACATACTATTGGTTTGGCCAAAAAGTTTGTTCATATTCTATGGAAAAATCCAAACAAACTTACTGGCCAACTCCATACTTAATCACTCCCCTAACCCACTCCAGTCTTCTTGCCTGGAGAATCCCAGGGATGGGGGAGCCTGGTGGGCTGCCATCTATGGGGTCGCACAGAGTCGGACATGACTGAAGCGACTTAGCAGCAGCAGCAGCAAGCTGGGAACTGAAATTAAAGTGTCGCAGGGAATGTTGTAGCAGCTTACTGCTGAGCCTCTACAAACTGAGATATATTTATGCAACTAGAAGATGATTCAGAATCCCACCTACTTCTGTCGATAAGATTATCTTTTTCTGCACAGGGACAGGTTAATCCCCCTCCTGTGCACCTCTCTGTTGCTACCTCTGCCCACTCTGCTGCTGCTGCTAAGTTGCTTCAGTCGTGTCTGACTCTGTGTGACCCCATAGACGGCAGCCCACCAGGCTCCCCCGTCCCTGGGATTCTCCAGGCAAGAACACTGGAGTGGGTTGCCATTTCCTTCTCCAATGCATGAAAGTGAAAAGGGAAAGTGAAGCCGCTCAGTCATTTCTGACTCTTTTCGACCCCACGGACTGCAGCCCACCAGGTCCCTCCATCCATGGGATTTTCCAGGCAAGAGTACTGGAGTGGGTTGCCATTGTCTTCTCCCTGCCACTCTGCAGTTACCAACAACTTTGTTATTGGGTGACCTTTTCTCTCTCATGGCTTCTGTTTGCTCATAGTTTCTGCTGCCTAATTTTTCTCTGGATATCTTTCAGCTTCTGCAACAGACAACTTAAAGTATCTGCATTTCAATTTTTCTAGAAAAGGGTCACAGCCCAGTCATATAAGCCATGTCATCCATTGCTGACAACACTATAAGTTGACTGCACTTGGGTTCTAGGTCCAGCCGGATTCTACCTGGTGGTGCCCTGGGTGGATGGTCACATGGTACAATGTGCCAATTTATGCAGAAAGAACCATGTAGAAAGGAATTGTGGAGAATAGGGAGCATCATGAAGTGTTATCTGTTCAGTACTAGGGCAGCTGGCCAGATGTCCTGCCTATACTCATTCTCCTGTTATTCCAAAATCATAGAAGCTTTGGCCAGATGTGTGTTTACCCAGCTAAACACGTCCCAGACTCCTGCTAGGTATGGCCAAGTGACTATATTCTGATTCAAATACTGTAAGTAGAAGTGTTATGTGCAGTTTCTGGGATGTGCCTTTAGAATGAAAGGTATGTTTCATCCCCCTCCTGGTCTCCCTTCCTGTTGGCTACACATGGAAAGAAGGATGAAAACAGGAGCAGCTTTCTTCTACCTCCAGACGGAAAGAACATGTCTGGCAAACCAGCAAGATCTATGGACACTGGGACCCAACACTTAGAGTCACCAGTTTGTCTTAGTTTGCCCAGGACAGTTTGGGTTTTAGCATTGAAAATTCCACAAACTGAGGACCAATCCTAAACAAACTGGATGGTTAGTCACCCTACACAGTCAAACTACCACACCAACTCTGGACCATCTACTTAAATTCTTGTTAGCAAAAACCAACCAGAAACAAAACCCAAACCATTTTCTTGGTTTGCATCACCCTATCCTGTCTTCTAATTCATACAGATACATTTGGTCTAAAGAACCTTGTTGACCATGGTTTTGCTGTTGCTCAGCCTGACATCTGATGCTGAGGTCTGGAGCTCCTCAGCCGGGCTTCTAGACCCCATTGTCAGAGTTGCCATGTGTGGGTTCCAATCAGAATGGAGGCTCCTGAAGAGGCTGAGACCTAGTTGAATCCTAGCTCTAACCTGGTCCCTCTCCTTGGAGCTCTCAAACACACACATAAACACACATAAAAACATACATAAACGGGCACAAACAGGCACACACATCCACACACACGGTCTCTCCTCTCCTCTTTCTCTCTCTCCCCCAGCTCCACCTCTCTTTTCATACTCAGTCTTTTAGAGGAAGCCTTTATGGGGAACAGATGGGAAGCTGGAATAGATTCAAGGGCAAAATAGATTTTCTTTTCCTTTTTTGAAATCACACAATACATGTTCCTTGAAAAATTAGAAAATGGAGTTTGGTTTCATAAACTTATTTTTAAAGGTAAACTAAATAAGAACAATAAATATAACCCATGAGGATTTAATCCCCTTTGGACACAGTAACACCACTCTCATATCAAAGGGCAGGAACTTATCTGATTATGGGTGGAGAGGGGAAGGTGCAGGAGAGGGAGGGGGGGTTTCTTGGAAGCAGAGGCCTTCAGGCTCATTGGCAAAATATGGCCTTACTTCTCCAGGAAGTCGCCTGCAACAATGGCCCCACCAAGAGTCAGTGACTCTCTCTGTGTCTGTTTTTTCCAGAAGAGCCTTAGTTTCAAATATCCTACCTTCTGTCCCTAAGAGCCATCTAACACCAAACTCAGTAGTTCAGTTCCTCAGCTCCATTTCCTATACTGCTTTCTGCTCCCTAAAGCAACCCTAAAAGCCTGGGTCAGGCCATGGGTATGGGTTTTGTTCAGCTGATAGGCAAGACCACGTTTTCAAGTCCTGACTGTAAGGGCACTTTCAGGGTATCCAAATTTTGTTGATTAGTTAAAAATTTTTTTTCATTTTCCCATTTATCCTGAAGAGTTCAACTTGTGTAGGGAAGCCAACTGTGTTATTTTCCAGAAAAGTTTTTTTTTTTAATTTCTATTCATGGTGGATGTTTATGTTCCTTTTTTAATCATAAAAGTAATACATTACTTTTACCAACAGAAAAACGTAAGTAATTATAAGCTGAAAGGGAAGAACAAAATGGAACTTTCCTGATTTCATACCACCCCCAAAAATTAGTGCTAATATTTTGGCATACAATTTTAAACTTTTTAGCCTTATTTCTATTATATACATTTCTGTATTATACACATAAATGAATCTCTGGTCTTTTCAGAAATACAAGGACATGATTTGCATCAGATTGGTTTGGAAAAGAAATTATCTTTGGGGCAGGAGGTGAGAATAGTGACCTAAGAAACGATAAAGTGAGGCATCTCACCAGGTGCATTTGTGTAATAGTAGTTAATATTGGCTCTAAAAGGTTTCAATTAAGTGATTTATTTATGTTTAAATTTTAACTGAAATGTATTTATGGTTAAATTTTAATTGAAATAAAAGCAAATCCTAGTGAGATGGTGAAGACCTGGTTATAAAATAAAACCTGTGATTGAAGGTGAGTGGGAGTTGCTCACCTAGGTCCAGCTCTTTGTGACCACATGGACTATACAGTCTGCAGAATTCTCCTTGCCAGAATACTGGAGTGGGTAGCCATTCCCTTCCCAACCCAGGGATTGAACCCAGGTCTTCCACATTTCAGGCAGATTCTTTACCAGCTAAGCCACCAGGGAAGCCTGGGAAAAAAAAAAAACAAAACCCTATGATTAGCTTTAAAATAAAATGGTAGTGGTTATGGAGGAAGGAGTGGATATAGATGAAACAGGATTGCCCATAGTTGATAATTATTGAAGCTGGATGATAGATACAGGGAAGTTTATTATATTACTCTATTTTATTTGATATAGATTTGATGTTTTTGATAACAAAAAGTTAAGCAACAAGTAAACTCAGCAACTGACTCATGGCTCATTAAAGTCTGACTTAAGCCTTTCCATTTTTGAGACGTCACTTTTCTCAGAAGAACCACCATCAGGAACACTGTCTTAGTCACATGAAGTTAGTCACAATGACCACCACGGCCACTCTTCCCTCCCGCCATGCAAAGGTTACTAGAGACAGGCTGGAGCAGGTAGGCAGCAAGTAGAGGCAGCAATGTCCAAGAGTCCCTAGTAGTTTTGTGAGTTTGAAATATCAGGGAATTCTAGTCATTTCACAAATTTGTGTTGATTTTGCAATCTAAACAATGTGGTTTTTAGGCAAATTATTTCTTCTCAACCTGACACGCAACAGATGGTCCACAATCATCCTCCTTCCTTCTCTTTGAGTTGTTAAGAAATCTGAAAGGAGGTCTTTGCCTTCTTAGACTTATAATAGAGTTATAAAGACACTGTGTCCATGTCATCTTTTGTAACATCATGAGAGAAAAACCACCATAAAACCTAGTATTGGAATTCCACTTAGGAAAGGAACTGTCTTCACTGGGAAAACTAACTTGATAAAACACTGTGGGTGAAAAATGACACTCTGAGAGTGTGGCTTGGCAGAAGACAAACCACAGAGATGGCAAAATCCCAGGACCACCTATTATGTAGTTTTTAGTTGCTTGCTTTGCTTTCTTATAAACACTTTCTGTTTCCCCAAGCATTCAGGAACATCTTCCACATACATATGCCTCATGTGGGTGGTATTTGTATAAATGAGAAGTAGAGGCTGGATTCCATAGCTGTATCTACTCTGAAGAGAGGATAGACTAGATGAGCCTAGTGAGTTTGCAGACCTGGGGTCTTAAAGCTAGAAATGAGCAAAACATTTAAGTCCTGGGAAATGCTTGAAATCTTTGGGGGTAGTCCTGATTCTAGTTTGAGGACTCAGGGGGAGATACACATTGTTGTTGTTTTTTTTTAAATGTCAAGCAGGTAACCATGATCTGTTTGTTTTAAGTACAAATGGGTGCTGCCACCAAGAAATAGCAGGGAGAGATGGAGGAGGGATGGAGGAGATGGAGGATGAGCAGGGCCTGTCAGTCCCTCATAACTCAGACTAGCACCAGACAAGAGTGTCTCAGGAAGACAGATTTTAAAAGATGCTTACTCCTTGGAAGGAAAGTTATGACCAATCTAGATAGCATATTAAAAAGCAGAGACATTACTTTGCCAACAAAGGTCCGTCTAGTCAAGGCTATGGTTTTTCCAGTGGTCATGTATGGATGTGAGAGTTGGACTGTAAAGAAAGCTGAGCACCGAAGAATTGATGCTTTTGAACTGTGGTGTTGGAGAAGACTCTTGAGAGTCCCTTGGACTGCAAGGAGATCCAACCAGTTCATTCTAAAGATCTGTCCTGGGTGTTCATTGGAAGGACTGATGCTAAAGCTGAAACTCCAATACTTTGGCTACCTCATGCAAAGAGTTGACTCATTGGAAAAGACTCTGATGCTGGGAGGGTTTGGGGGCAAGAGGAGAAGGGGATGACAGAGGATGAGATGGCTGGATGGCATCACTGACTCGATGGACGTGAGTTTGAGTGAACTCTGGGAGTTGGTGATGGACAGGGAGGCCTGGCGTGCTGCAATTCATGGGGTCACAAAGAGTCAGACATGACTGAGCGACTGAACTGAAATAAAGTGGGGTACCTTTTTTATAACCTGGACCCCACACACTTTCCAAAGATTTGTGGATCCAAGGGACACACATCTATATAAACAGGGAGGAATTAAAGACAAAAACAGGATCAGAAGCCATGAAAAAGAGCAAGGATCTGGTTGTGTACTGGGAACAAGAGAAGATGATGTGCTTATGGCATCTGAGCCTTCTGGTACTCCAGGAAGTAAATACCCACAGAGCTTTCCATAGCTGACAAAGGGATGGAGAATGCTTGCTTCCAGAAAGAGTTTGTTTCAAGGGATATTTTCATCTATGTATATGCTAATCTTTAGCTCTGCAAAACCCAAGGGACCTTGCCATCACTATTTTAGAAGTCACGGGCTCTTATAAAGGTGGGTGAGAGAGGGAGCTATGCTGATAAATAACAACATGACTATGACTGTTAACTGGTCTTAAAAATTCTTTAGATCTGCATAATATAACTAAAGCTAAGACTCTCCATAAAACATGAAAATAAGAAGCGATGCCAAATCAGCAAATGGAAAAACAATATGCATTGCCATCAACTATGAACAATCAAAATGAATTAGTCATAAACTAGATTAAAATGAAGGCCACAGATCTGTGGATTTATGATTTGCCCTAAAATATGAAAGAATAATATTGGCACTTTATCTTAAGCTATCCAGCTTCATTTTTTTCATTGTGCTTCAGGTACTGGCTGTAAAATTTGAGATGTATAAATCATAAAATAGAATTATAGCCCAAATGATTTAAACAGCAGCTAAGACTAAATGCTAAATTTGTTTATACCCAAGAGCATATAAATGCCTGAATGGAGTTGAGTTTAAGAAAATACAGGCACACCTCGTTGTATTCTGTTTTGCTTTACTGCACTTCACAGATACTGTGCTATTTACAAACTGAAGGTTTGTGGCAACCCTGCCTGCAGAAAGTCTATTGACACCATTATTCCAACCAGATTTGTTCACTTTGTGTCTCTGTGTTATATTTTGGTAATTCTGACAATATTTCAAATTTTTTCATGATTGTATTTGTTATGCTTATCTGTGATCAGTGATCTTTGTTGTTACTATTATAATTTTGGGGTGCCACAAACTGCACCCACATAAGATGGCAAACTTGATAAATGTATTTTGACTGCTCCACCAACTAACCATTTCCTCATCTCTCTCCCTCTCCTTGGATCTCCCTTTTCCTTGAGACACAATATTGAAATTCAGTTCAGTTTAGTCACTCAGTCATGTCTGACTCTTTGCGAACCCATGGACTACAGCATGCCAGGCCTCCCTGTCCATCACCAACTCCTGGAGTTTCCTCAAACTCATGTCCATTGAGTTGGTGATGCCATCCAACCATCTCATCCTCTATTGTCCCCTTCTCCTCCCACCTTCAATCTTTCCCAGCATCAGGGTCTTTTCAAATGTCAGTTCTTTGCATCAGATGGCCAAAGTACTGGAGTTTCAGCTTCAGCAGTCTTTCCAGTGAATATTCAGGACTGATTTCCTTTAGGATGGACTGGTTGGATCTCCTTGCAGTGAAATTAGGCCAGCTAATAACTCTACAATGGCCTCTAAGTGTTTAAGTGAAAGAAGAGTCACATGTCTCTCACTTTAAATTAAAATCTAGAAATCACTAAGTTTAGTGAGGAAGACATGTTGAAAGTCAAGACAAGCTGAAAGCAGGCCTCTTGCACCAAACAAGTTGTGAATGCAAAGGAAAACTTGGAGGAAATTAAAACTGCAACTCCAGTGAGTGCATAAACTAAGTGGAACAGCCTTATGCTGATATAAAGAAAGTTTTGGTGCTCTGAATAGATCAGAGCAGCTGCAACATTCCCATAAGCCAAAGCCTAGTCCAGAGCAAGGTCCTAACTCTCTGCAATTCTATGAAGATTGAAAGAGGTGAGAAAGCTGCAGAAAAAAAGGTTGAAGATAGCAGAGGGTAGTTTATGAAGTTTAAGGGAAAAAAAGCTATCTCCATAACATAAAAGAGCAAGGCGAAGCAGCAAGTGCTGATGTGGAATTGTAGCAGATTATTTAGACGATCTAAGGTAATTAGGGCTTCCCTTGTAGCTCGGTCAGTAAAGAATCTGCCTGCAGTACAGGAGACCTGGGTTTGATCCCTGGGTTGGGAAGATCCCCTGGAGAAGGAAATGGCAACCCACTCCAGTATTCTTGCCTGGAAAATCTCATGGACAGAGGATCCTGGTGGGCTGCAGTCCATGGGGTCGCAAAGAGTCAGGCACGACTGAGCGACTAACACTTATTTACTTACTTAAGGTAATTAATGAAGGTGGCTACACTAAACAGGTCTTCAATGTAGATAAAAATGCCTTCTATTGGAGGAAGGTATCATCTAAGACTTTCATAGCTGGAGAGGAAAAGTCAGTACCTGGCTTCAAAGCTTCAAAGGATAGATTGATGCTCATATTAGAGGATCATGTAGCTGCTGACTTTAAGTTGAAGCCAGTACTCATTTATTATTTCAAAAGTCCTAGGGCACTTAAGAGTCATGCTAAGTCTACTCTGCCTGTGCTCTGTAAATGAAAAAACAAAGCATGGATTACAGCACATCTGTTTACAACATGGTTTACTGAATATTTTCAGCCTAGTATGGAGACCAATTAATTGCTCAGAAAAGAAAGACCGCTTTGAAAATATTACTGCCTATTGACAATACACCTAGTCATCCAAGAGCTCTGATGGAGATGTACAATGTGATTAATGTTCTTTTCATGCCTGGCTAATACAATATCCATTCTGCCGCCCATGGATCAAGGAATGCTTTCAACTTTAGAGTCTTATTAAGAAGTACATTTCGGAGCTTCCCTGGAAAGCTTCACTTTCACACTTCACTTCACTTCACAACGCAGGTGGTGGGGTTTGATCCCTGGTTGGCAAGCTAAGATCCCACATGCCTCGTGGCCAAAAAAAAGAAAAAACCCATAAAACAGAAGCAATGTAACAAATTCAATAAAGACTTTTAAAGAAGGGGCTGTATCTTAAAATAATAAAAATAAATGCATTTCATAAGGCTATAGCTGCAATAGGTAGTAATTCCTCTGATTTGGGCCAAGTAAATTGAAACCCCATGGAAAGACTGTATCATTCTAGGTGCCATTTAAGAACATTTGCTATTCATGGGAGAGGCCAAAATATGGACATTAACAAGAGTTTGAAAGACGTTAATTGCAAGCCTCATGGATAACTTTGAGGGGTTGAAGACTTCAGTGGAAGAAGTAACTGCAGATATGATGGAAATAGCGTGAGAACTATTGAATAGAATCATAACTGGAACCTGGAGATGAGGATGAATTGCTGAAATCTTGTGATACAGCTTAAACGGATGAGAAGCTCTTATGCACGAGCAGAAAAAACAAAACAATGGTGGTTCATTAAGGAACCTATGCCTGTGAAAATACTGTGACTGTTGTTGAAATAACAACAAAGGATTTAGAATAGTGCATACACGTAGCTTATAAAACAGTGGCAGAGTTTGCAAAGGACTGACTCCAATTTTGCAAAAAAGTTCTACTGTAGGTAAAATGCCATCAGGCAGCACTGCATACTACAGAGAAACTGTTCATGAAAGGAAGAATAAATTCAGCTAACATTATTGTTATCTTATTTTAAGATATTGTTATAATTGCCCCAGCCTTTAGCAACCACTATCCTGGTCAGTCAGCAGCCATTAAGCCAGGACCCTCCACCACCAAAAAAAGATTAGGACTCCTTAAAGGTTAGATGATGGTTAGCAACTTTTAAATTAACTTATGTACATTTTTTAGATGTGCTATTGAACAATTAATATACTACAGTGTAGTATAAATACAACTTTTATGCAAGTTGGGAAACAAAAAAGCTTGTGTCACTAGCTTTATTGCAATATTTACTTTATTAAGTGATCTGAAACTAAACGTACAGTATCTTCCAGGTATACCTGTAGAATGAAAAAAATAATTTAGGGAAAACGAATGACTTGTGGGGAGGTTGAGCTGCTTGCACTATGTCTGAAATGAACGAGCTGTCCGAGCTCTATGAGGAGAACACCGATCTGCAAATGGATGTGATTCCTGGTGAGAGTGACCTTCCGCATATGGAGGTAGGCGGCGGGAGCCGGGAGCTATCCCCGAACCCCTCCCGCGCCGGGGCCCCGCCACAGCTGGAGGAGGAGGGCCCAATGGAGGAGGAGGCGGCCCAGCCAATGGCGGAGCCACAGGGGCCCCGAGGCCTCGCTAGCCGGCCCAGCCCTGGGGAGCAGCCAGGCCAGATCGCGGGCCCTGATTTCGAGAGCGAGGACGAGGGCGAGGAATTCGATGACTGGGAGGACGACTATGACTATCCGGAAGAGGAGCCGCTCAGTGGTGCGGGCTACAGAGTATCAGCGGCCCTTGAAGAAGCCAACAAGATGTTTCTGAGAACCTCCAGAGCCAGAGAAGCAGCTCTGGATGGCGGGTTTCAGATGCATTATGAGAAGGACCCCGTTTGATCAATTGGCTTTTATCGAAGAGTTTTTTTCACTTATGGTTGTCAGTCGTCTGACGGAAGAACTCGGCTGTGATGAGATCATTGACAGAGAGTAGTTAAATGCTGTTAAGAGAGAAGGAAGCTGCTTGAGGAGAGACTCAGCATTCCACTGTCTTTTGGGTTCATTCCAACTAGTTCTGTGCCAATGAAAAACTTAATCTTCCAAAAAAAATTTTTTTTTTCTGCAGAGTAGAATAAGGTAGTGACTGCACAGTTATGAAAAAGGAAGAAAACTGTTAAAGAAGAGTATCTTAGTACTGTTGAAACCTGTTTTCAAGAATGTCCAGAGACACGGCTTTGACTTTGTTGTTTACTCAGAGTAATTTCCTTGCATTGAGGAAGATAATCTTTCATGTTTCACTGTAAGGAATGGCTTTTCAAGGATAAGTTATGACCAAGATAGACTGCCAGTACAAGAGCCCACTGATGATAATTATATGAGGAAAAGTAACTGATGTATCCACCTTAGGACATAAGATGTCTTTGAGTTATTTGGACTGAAAGCATATTGAGAAAACTTTAAAGATTCAAGTTTGTAATCTATCCGAGCTGTGGTTATCAAAGGCTAAATTTTTAGTGTAAAATAAATCTACCAAGTATTCTTCAGTATCTCAAAGGATAATCTACCCCCAAAAGAAGTATGTGTCTTGTGTGCTATATCTTAAAACGTGTTTCCAAGAACAACTGAGATTTTGTTTGTACATATATCTTGATCATTTTTAAAGCTACTGTAATCTTTAATTCAAGAAAATTCATTGCCTTGAACATTTTTAAAAGTCAAAACTTAAGACGTCCTTAATAAAGTTTCAAATTTAGATTGTAAAATGTACATGAAATTACAAAGAACACAAACTCTTTCAAATATCAGTATATACTAGAGAATTTTCTGTTTCACTTGCTCTCTTTTTTCATTTAACTTTACAGGCAAAAGACTCTGGTTGAACTTCATAATGTAAGAACTGTTAAATGAACATTGTTAAGGAAAGCCCTATATCTAAAAAAAAGACACTATGAACAGCCCTTAAAAGTTTTAAATCTGCCCAGAAATCCACCTCAGTATCTGAAGTTTCCCTCTGTCTCCTCCTCTAATTAAGCTTGTTTTTGGTTATGCACCAGCATTCAAAATAATAAAGATTTCTTGTTCTCTGTAAAAAAAGAAAAAAAAAATTATCGCTGATGAGTTTCCAGGAGACCAAGGACAGATTCTTCAGGAATGAAGGTGGGTGAAAGAAAAGCATACGCTGTTGCTGAGTGCAGACTTGCACACCATCTGTGCCTACAGCCTCTCAGACCAGGAAGGCAGTTCAGGTCAAGAGCATGGTGTTCCTTGAAAATGCAATCCCATAACCTAACCAGCACCTGTTAGCTCTGCCTCTGTGCATCCCAACAGGTCCTTAAAAGCTATTGAGTGTTTCATTGTTTGAAATAACCCAAGTTCCAAGCAATTAGATTCTTCATCTTTGAAGGTCAAGTCTCATTAAATGGCCTCTTTTATAGGTAAAAGAGACATTAGCACATAGAAGGAGAGGCACCTGGCCAAGAAAAAAAACCCAAAGAACAAATGTATGTGCATGCTAAGTTCTGTTGAATTGTTTGTGACCCCATGGACCATAGTCCAGGCTTCGTAGTAGCTCAGGGGTAAAGAATCCACCTACAATGCAGGAGATGCTGGAGAAGCGGGGTCAATCCCTGGGTTGGGAAGATCCCCTCAAAAAGGGCATGTTAACCAATTCTAGTATTCTTGCCAGAAGAATCCCATGGACTGAGGAGCCTGTGCTGTGCTTAGTTGCTCAGTCATGTCTGACTCTTTGCCACCCTATAGACTACAGCCCATCAGGCTCCTCTGTCCATGGGGATTCTCCAGGCAAGACTACTGGAGTGGGTTGCTATGCCTTCCTCCAGGGGATCTTCCCAATCCAGGGATCAAACCCAGATCTCTCATACTGAAGGTGGATTCTTTACTGTTTGAGCCGCCAGGGAAGCCCAAGGATCCTGGTGGGCTACAGTCTATGGGGTTGCCAAGAGTCAGACATGACTAAAGTGACTGAATATGTATAAATGCATGGACTGTAGCCTGCCAATCTCTTCTGTCCATGGGATTCTCTGGGCAAGAATACTGGAGTGGGTTGCCATTCCCTTCTCCAGGGAATCATAATCATCATCATCATACAGATACACAATCTTTTCTCTAAGTTCTAGTAATTGGATTTCTGAAAAATTACTGAACTATATGAAACTCATTCATAAAATCCCAATAACCTTTGCAAAGACATAAAACCAATTTAGTCATGGAAACTACTAGCATCTGATGAAAAGTATGTCCATGAACTCAACAGCTATCATTTACTAGGCACCAAATATATGCCAGGCACTGTGCCAATTACTTAATCTCTAATTCATAACCACTTGACTGTTCATTTATTCATCTGTGCATCTGAAAGATACTTCTGGAGTGCCTACTCTGTGCTAGACATTGTGAAAAGTGCTCAGGAGGCAGCAACAAAGACAGCCACAACTTTCATTCTTACAGAGCTTGCACCCCAGCAGGAAAAACAGACATTAGATAGTCAGACAACCGACTAATTAATTAGAATTGAGAAAATTATTATGAAGGAAGATAGTAGACTAAGGTAGACCTTATTAAATCTGTGGGTTGGGGAATGCTGCCAGGAGAAAGTGAACTTGAAGCTGAGACCTGAAGATGAGCCAGAGGCCACCACAGGAGCAGCTGGGGATAGGGTGGTCCTTGTAGATCTAAGTCCTTTAGGAAGAAGCTCAGCTGTAGAGATGAAACAGAGGCCCAGATGGATAACCTGCCTGTGCTCACACAGCCAGTGGGGGTCAGAAAAGAACATCATCCTAGTTAAACCTTTCCTACTGCACCAAGGGGCCTGTTACACACTCCAGATAAAGAAAGGCGTTATTAATGTGTCCACCATGAATTCTAATTGCTGTTCAGTCACTAAGTCAGGTCCAGCTTTTTGCAGCCCCATGAACTGTAGCACACCAGGCTTGAGTCTGCTCAAACTCATGTACATTGAGTCAGTCATGCCATCTAACCATCTCATCCTTTGGCACCCCCTTCTCTTCTTGCCCTCAATCTTTCCCAGAATCAGGGTCTTTTCCAATGAATCAGCTCTTCACATCAGGTGGCCAAACTGTTGGAGCTTCAGCTTCAGCTTCAGTCCTTCCAGTGAATATTCAGGGTTGATTTCCTTTAGGATTGATTGGTTTGATCCCCTTGCTCACAAAGGGACTCTCAAGAGTCCTCTCTAGCACCATAGTTTAAAAGCATCAGTTGTTTGGCACTCAGCCTTCTTTATGGTCCAACTCTCACATCCATACATGACTACTGGAAAAACCAAAGCTTTGACTGTACTTTGTCAAAGTGATATCTCTGCCTTAAAATATGCTATCTAGGTTTGTCATAGCTTTCCTTCCAAGGAGCAAGCATCTTTTAATTCTGTGGCTGTAGTCACCATCTGCAGTGATTTTGGAATCCAAGAAAATAAAATCTGTCACTGTTTCCACTTTTTCCCCTTTATTTGCCATGAAGTGATGGAACTGAATGCCATGATCTAACCACAGATCCAGGGAGCTCAGAGGACACAAAGCTGGACAAATACCAAAGAAATTATACCTAGACATGTCATATCCAAACTGCAGGAAGTCCAAGAGAAAGGAAGAAATCTTGAAAGATGAAAATATAATGCTCATCAGATAGTGGTAAATGCTAAGGGGGCAAAGGGGGCTAAGGAATTGTCCTGGGCTGAGGGTAGGGTGATTCTGTCCTAGTCACTCTATGGAAAATTCTGAACTTCACCCTACCCTTTTTTTCCCTTTAATTTTGCGGAAATTTTCAGTTGTTACTGCTTCAAGTATTTCTTCTAGCCTTTTCTCTCTGTCTTTTCCTTTTGGTATTCTCATTGAATGGACATTATCTTTTGTCCCACAGTTCTTAGACATTTAGTTCTATCTTTTTCAGTCATTTTGCTCTTTGTTTTTTGGCCTTGGATGTTTCTATTAACATTTCCTCAAGCTCAGAGATGCTTACTTCAGTCATGTCCAGTCCAACTAGTCCACCGAAGGCATTCTTCATTTTTCTTATAATATTTTCAATCTCTAGTATTTCTTTCTCATTCTTTCTTAGAATTTCCATCTTTCTGCTTACACTACTCTCAGGTTCTTTCAGGAGTGTTTTCTGATGAAAACCAATTCTCCAGTTATCTGATTTTAACAGGGTGCCCAATAATTCAATTCAATTCTGACACCAAGTCCTGGATTTAGAGACATAAGAGATATGGGTTCCATCCTTGGGTCAGGAAGATCCCCTGGAGGAGGGCATGGCAACCTACTGCAGTATTCTTGCCTGGAAAATCCCATGGACAGAGGAGCCTGGCAGGCTACAGTCCATAGGGTCACAAAGAGTCGGACGTGACTGAGAAACCTAGCATGTATGTATGCCACATACGTGTGTGTGTGGGGTGGAGGATGACCCGTTTCACGGCAGACACCCAGGGGCTGGTTATTCAGCCGAGAGACCCCCGGATAGTCCTGAGGTGCAGGTTTCAGACCTCCTTTCTGTCTCAACTTCTATATTCAGCCACAGGCTAAGGGCTCAGTTCTACAAGGCTGTTTCCACTGCAGACACCAACCTAGGTATCAAGGCTCCAGGTTACCTGCAGTTTTGTTTGACTTGACTACAAATTTGGAGAGTCCTACAACTTCCTCCTACAGGTCTGATAATTTTCTAGAATAATTCATAGAAATCAGAAAAACATTTTGCTTACTATTACCAGTTTGTTATAAAGACACAACTCAGATACAGCCAAATGGAAGAGATGTCTAGGGCAAGGTATGGGGCGAGGGCCGTGAAGCTTTCATGCTCTCTCTGTGTACACCACTTTCCTAGCATCTCAGTGTGTTCACCAACTTGGAGGTTCTACAAACTCTGTTGTTTACTGGGGTTTTATGGCAGTTCTATTACAGAAGCATGATCATTTAAACTGTTGGTGACTGGTGATTGAAAATAATATCTAGTCCCTTTACCTTGCCAGAGGTCAGGGATGTGACTGAAATTTCCAACCCTCTGGTCACATGATTTGGTATTTCCAGTGCTCAACCTCCGTCCTGAAACCATCTAGACATCACTCAGCCAAGAGTCATTTTATCAACACAACAAAGACAACATCATCACTCAGGAGATTCCAAGAGTTTTAGGAGTTCTGTGCCAGGAGCCAGGGACAAAGACCAAAAATTTTTTCTTTCTTATATCACAGTTATCTATGTTCTTATATATTGTTTACTTTTAACCATTAGAACCCTTAGCATATAAAATAGAGTAGTTTTAAATTCCTGGTCTGATTACGCCACTGTTTCTGCCATATTTGAGTCTAGATCTGATGCTTACTCTGTCTTCTCCAGTTGTTTTTGGTTTTCAGTATGCTATGTAATTTTTTGTTGAAAGCTGGGCATGATGTATGTCTTAGGTAAAGGAACTGGAGTAAATAGGCCTTCAGGGATGTGGTGAAGATGTCAAGGAGGGCAAGTGTTCTGTGATCCTAGGTTAGATCTCACTCTTAAAGTTTTTTTAGTTGAAGTAGAGTTTATTTACAGTGTTGGGTTAGTTTTAGATGTACAGCGAAGTGATTCTTTTCTATTATAGGAGATTACAAGGTATTTAATATAGTTCCCTGTGCTATACAGTAGGCCCTAGTTATTTTTTTATATACTTGTTAATTTTTTATATACTAGTGTGTATCTGTTAATCCCAAATTCCTAACTTATTCCTCCCCTCTATTTCCCCTTTGACAACTATAAGTTTGTTTCTGTTTTATAAATAAGTTCATCTGTATGAATTTTTTTAAATTCCACAAATCAGTAATATATTGTCCTATTCATTTTTGTCTGACTTACCTCAGTAAGTATGATGCCGGGGACCAGCCCCGGCTGATCCAGGGTATTTGAAGGAGAGACGGCGTAGGCGAAGATCAGGAAACAATTGCTTAATTAAACGTTAATTAAGGATATAAAGAGTAATAGAATAAGGATAGCTCAGTGAGGAAATTCAGTGTAGAAAAGAGGCTGAATAATTCAGCCACAAGGTAAGAGAAAGAACGACATGGTAAGACCAAGTTTCGGTGAACAAGGCCCGCACTTTATTTTTCAAAGTAGTTTTTATACCTTAAGTTATGCATAGAGGATAATGGGGGAAGGGGTAGAGTCAGGCAGCAAGCCAGGCTTTCTTCCTGCAAACTTATCATATGCAAAAGCTTAGGTGATTTGCATCATCTTCTGGCCCGGAGGCCTGTTAACATTTTAAGACCCTTTCTTCAGAAAACTTATTTTTCTCTAAAGGTGATTGGTCAGGAGCCACCCTCCAAAAGCATTAGATAAAGTTGCATTCCTACAGAGCAAAGGTGTGGTGGGTTATAACAAGAAAAAGAATTAACTCAAGGGTCCCAGGTTACAAACATTAAAGCTACTACTTACACCAATTATATTAATCAATACACTGCCAGGGACACAGCAGGTAAGGGATATGGAAACTTAGCAGCAAACATTGGCCCAACAAGTGAAAATCCCTTCACCAATACAATTTCTAATCAATCTTTTAACTACTCAAAAGAATCTGTGTTTAGACAGTTTAGAACA
>NW_011494936.1:1276418-1289592 GCF_000754665.1 Bison bison bison | reverse complement strand
TGGCCAGAAAAACCTATTCAGGCAGGCTAGAGGATTTCCAAAGGAGTTTGTAGGTTGAAACACTGTCACACCCAGGAATTATTAACTGGAGCTGTAAGCTAACTCTTTTTTCAGAGAGGTAATGGGGGACAGCCCCCCGTAAAGTCAGAGGTGTAGGTGAAAGCACAAAGCAGAAAGTAGGCAGACTCTGGTTTTGGGTGTAAATGCTTGAGAATTTCCAGGGGGACTCCTAAGGCTCGATCCCGCCTTTGCGTGTGCCGAGCTTCCTTCCTCATGACCTTTGTCATGGGCAGAGCTCCTCACGCTGGCTACCGGCAGTGATAGAATTCCAGTTGAGCTATTCCAGATCCTGAAAGATGATGCTGTGGAAAGTGCTTCACTCAATATGCAATATGCACTCAATGTGCAATATGTCCTCAATGTGCAATATGCCGGCTCCTGGCAGTATGATAATCTTTAAGTCCATCCATGTTGCTGCGAATGGCATTATTTCATTCTTTTTTCTGGCTGAGTAGTATTCCATTGAATATATGCACCACATCTTCTTTATCCTTCTGTCTGTCAATGGACATTTAGGTTGTTTCCATGTCTTGGCGATTGTAAATAATGCTGTTATGAACATTGGGGTATATATATCTTTTCAAATTAGAGTTTTCTGCAAATATATGCCCTGGAGTAGGATTGCTGGATCTTATGGCTGCTCTGTGTTTAGTTTTAAGGAATCTCTGTACTGTCCTCCACAGTGGCTGCACCAGTTTACACTCCCACCAACTGTGTAGGAGGGTCCCTTTCCTCTACACCCTCGCCAACATTTATTATTTGTAGACTTTTTGATGATGACCATTCTGACTGGTGTGAGATGGTACCTCACTGTAATAGTTTTGATTTGCATTTTCAATTAATGTGGAATATCTTTTCATGTGTCTTATGGCAATCTGTATGTCTTCTTTGGAGAAATGTCTATTTAGGCCTTCTGTCCATTTTTTGATTGGATTGTTTGATTGAGCTGTATGAACTATTTGTATATTTTGGAAATTAAACCTTTGTAGGTCACATCATTTGCAAATATTTTCTCCCATTCTGTAGATTGTCCTTTCGTTTTGTTTATGGTTTCCTTTGTTGTGCAAAAGCTTGTAAGTTTAATTGGGTCCCATTTGCTTATTTTTGCTTTTATTTCTTTGGCCTTGGGGGCCTGTGATTAGCTCTCAGACCTCTAGTGAGCCTCTCAGTTTTTTTCTCCTCTCTTGGGTAGGACAGGGTGGCTAGAGTGGGCTGAAGTTGGGATGTCCCTCCTCCCAGGTCAGTTAGTGTCTTGATAAAATCTCACTAAGTTAGGTTCTGGTAAAATAGTTTCTCTCAAAGACAGACCTCTTTGTGAAGAAGCAGATACATTTCAGAATGATTCCTTTTTTCCTCCCCATGCTGGAGGCATGAGATTTCCCTCTGGTACTCACGGTGAGAACCTGGCAGGGCCTGGCAGTAAAGCTTGCAGGTGTGGAAAGTTTCTCGCTTTCAGACTTGTCCACTCTGAGCCTCCAGCAATTGTTCAATTACAGGTCAGATTTTCCTACCTCAGCACTGGTTCCTGCAGAGGTTTCTGCTCTAGTAAATTGTGATTCTTTGTATCTTCAGGTCTTTTTCTCCAAGACAGCAGCATTTCGCCCTATGGCCTCCCCACCTCTAACAATTCTAAAAGAGTTACTGATTATTTCAGTTTGTTTAATTTTTACTTGTTAGGATGCAGTAGTGACTTTCAAACTCCTAAAGTGCCAGAGTGGAAATGCACATATATTTCTTTATTTTCCTATTTATTGTCATTTCAATAAAAAAGTCCAGTAACCAAGCAAAAATCTACATATGTAGTTCAAGTACAAAGAAACAGATCTGGGGTCTACATTTTGTTACATAAAGTTAGGGAGTTAATGGTCCTTGAAGAGGACCATTTGTGCATGTAGCCAATACAAAAGTATTTGTGAAAGGGGAAAGTAACTAGATGAAAGGGGATATTATACAGAAACCTGAGATGGATATTTTACTATATGTCACCACCCTTTTGTTAATATACATATTATTTAAATAGTGCCATGACAGTCCTGGTTAGACGATAAAGGGTTAAAGGAGGGACTAATGATGTAAGCCTTGACATCTACCCAAGAGTGAGAAAGAAAGTGATCTTCTCCCCTCCCTACTTCTGCTTTGATAATAAATATGTAGCCCTCTTTGTTCTGTTGCCATGAAACAGGAATGAGTGAACAGCCTTCAGCACATACCAGCCAAACAGACCTGCAAGAATTAAACAATCTTGGTTATTCTTTAGCTGTTACTATTCAGTTCAGTTCAGTCGCTCAGTCGTGTCTGACTCTTTGCGACCCCATGAATCACAGCATGCCAGGCCTCCCTGTCCATCACCAGCTCCCGGAGTTCACTCAGACTCATGTCCACCGAGTCAGTGATGCCTAATTACATTTGCACCAACCTAAAGCTGTTACTATTAGGTTGGTGCAAATGTAATTAGGGTTTCAGACCATGAATTTTAAATTATTATAACTAGGTTCAAGCATCTTTAGCAATCAAAATAGGAACCATTACAATCAACACATTTTTGCCAATAAGAAATGTTTGCTTGTTCCTACAGTATAAAAATTCATGCTTCAAGATTCAGTGAAAGCATTTTCTGCATCCTGATGGTGTGGAAGCATTTTCCCTGCAAAAAGTTGTCGAAATGCTTGAAGCAGTAGTCAATTGACAAGAGGTCAGGTGAATATGACAGATAAGGAAAAACTTCGCAGTCCAGTTCATTCAATTTATGAAGCATTGGTTGTGCAATATGTGGTTGGACACTGTCATGGGGAAGAATTGGGCCTTTTCTGTTGACTAATACCCGCTTCAGGCAATACAGTTTTTGGTGCGTCTCATCTATTTACTGAGCATACTTCTCAGATGAACAGACAAGTTTGGTCTTGGAGAACAAAATGAAGCAGGTCAAAGGCCAACAGTTTTGTCAAGTGAGCACACTGGTCATAGCAAACAACCTTTTCTAACAACACAGAGACAACTCCACACATGGACATCACCAAATGGTCAATACTGAAATCAGACTGATTATATTCTTTGCAGTCAAAGATGGTGAAGCTCTATACAGTCAGCAAAAACAAGGTCTGGAACTGACTGTGTCTCAGATCATCAGCTCCTTATTGCAAAATTCAGGCTTAAATGAAGAAAGTAGGTAAAACCACTAGGCCATTCAGGTATGATCTAAATCAAATCCCTTATGATTATACAATGGAGGTGATGAATAGATTCAAGGGATTAGATCTGCTACACAGAGTGCGTGAAGAACTATGGACAGAGATTTGCAACATTGTACAGGAGGCAGTGACCAGAATCATCCCCAAGAAAAAGAAATGCAAGAAGATAAAATAGTTTTCTGAGGTGGCTTCACAAATAGCTGAGGAAGAAGAGAAGTGAAAAGTAAGGGAGAAAGGGAAAGATATACCCAATTGAATGTGGGGTTCCAGAGAATAGCAAGGAAAGATAAGAAGGCCTTAAGTGAATAATGCAAAGAAGCAGAGAAAAACAATAGAATGGGAAAGACTGGAGATCTCTTCAAGAAAGTTGAAGAAATCAGGGAACATTTCATGTAAGGATGAGCAAATAGATGGGGGAAAAGTGGAAATAGTGACAGATTTTATTTTCCTGGGCTCCAAAATCACTGTGGACAGTGGCTGCAACCATGAAATTAAAAGATGTTTGCTCCTTGGAAGGAAAGCTATGAAAAACCTAGACAGCATATTAAAAAGCGAAAATATCACTTTGCCGACAAAGGTCTGTATATTCAAAGCTATGGTTTTTCCAGTAGTCATGTACAGATGTATGGACATGATGGTCCATATATGGAGAGTCAGACCATAAAGAAGACTGAGCACTGAAGAATTGATACTTTTGAGTTGTGGTATTGAAGACTCTGAGAGTTCATTGGACTGCAAGGAGATCACGGCAGTCAATCCTAATGGAAATCAACCCTGTATATTCATTGGAAGGACTGATGTTGAAGCTGAAACCCCAATAGTTTGGCCACCTTATGCGAAGAGCTGATTCAGTGGAAAAGACTCTGATGCTGGGAAAGATTGAGGGCAAAAGAAGAGGGTAGTAGAGGATGAGATGGTTAGATAGCATCATTGACTCAGTTGTCATGAATCTGAGTAAACTCTGGAAGATAGTGAAGGACAGGGAAGCCTAGCATACTGCAGTCCATGTGGTCACAAAGAGTTGGAAATGACCTAGCAACTGAACAACTTCTCAGATGTATTGGTTTTGCCAGGATTCAGAAAGTTGTAGTGGATCTGACAGGCAGCAGACCACCAAACAGTGACTATGACCTTTTTTGGGGGTGCAAATTTGGCTTTGGGAAGTGCTTTGGAGCTTCTTCTCAGTCCAAACACTGAGTTGGTCATTGCCAAGTGTTGTATAAAATCCACTTTTTGTTGCATGTCACAATCTGAGAAATGGTTCACTGCTGCATAGAATAAGAGAAGACAGCACATCAAATGATTGTTTTTTTTGATTTTCGGTCAGCTCATGAGGCACCCACTTACTGAGCTTTTTCACCTTTCCAATTAGCTTCAAATGCTAAACGACTGTAAAATGTTCAATGATGAGTTCTTCTGCAACTTCTTGTGTAGTTGTAAGAGAATCAGCTTTGACCCTCTCAGTTGGTCACTGTCAACTTCCAGTGGCTGGCCACTAAGCTCCTCATCTTCAAGGCTCTCATCTCCTTTGCAAAACTTCTTGACCCACCACTGCACTGTACCTTCCTTAGCAGTTCCAGGGCCAAATGTGTTGTTGATGCTGCGAACTGTCTACTGCTTTACCACACATTTTGAACTTGAATAAGAAAATTGCTTGAATTTACTTTCTGTCTAACATCATATCCAGAGTAAGTAATAAGCCTTTAGCAAAAAACCATAAAGCAAGAAATACACATTAAAATGATGTATAACATAACCACATTTATTAAGAACGTATATCAATATCAAACAGCAAATTTCAAGAATGCAAAAACTGCTATTACTTTTGCACCAACCTAAAACAAACATTTGTAGCTAGACTTGTCCTTCACAAAGCTTCAAAAACACTAATTACTCTCTGACTCCAAAGATTATACTCTGCACCTAGCATTCTTCTCCCCACTACACTCTCTTGTAGCATTCTGCAATTCAGAAAAAAGGTTATGGGCTGATAACTTTAGGGTTACCACACCTGGTTGCTGAGTTGCCTGATGCCAACTGTGGTTGTTTTGAAACTCTACAAGAGAAAAACAATGCAATGCCTTCATGAGGATATAAAACCTCTCTCTATTCCTGAGAGATGGGGACACAGTTCCTGAGGCGCTAGCCTGCTATGTTTCCCTTTTGACTAGCAAAAATCACATAGGCACTCTTTTCTATTTCCTCCAAACTCTGTCTCTGTATTTCTATTTGGCATTGGTGGGAGCCAAGATTTTGGCAACAGTTCTCAGGGCTCTGCTTCCTTATCTGCTTGCTTACATCTCTCACAAGTGTCTTACACTCATAAATCCACTCTTTGCCTATCACTTAGCCCCACATTGAACTGTTTATGCATCAAGACAAAAGAACCTGAGCTTCAACAAGTCCTGATACCAGGTGACTGGTTTCAATTCAGATAGCAAGTTTGAGTCCTCTTCTAAGTCAGGGATTAAGGGTTAGAGTCCCATCTTAGAGGATTCAGTAAGAACCCAATTCCTGATTCATAGATGGTGGACTTCTTTTTGCTGTGTCTTCAGGTGGCAGAAGGGGAAGGGAGCTCTCTGGGACCACTTTTAAAAGGGCACAAACTCCATTTACGAGGGCTCTGTCCTCAGTACCTAATCACCTTCCAGCGGCCCCACCTCCATATACTGTCACACTTGGAGATTAGATGTCAACATGTGAATGTTGGGGTGATACATTCAGGCTATAGCAATATGAATTTAATATATTATATATATTATTCATTAGATTATATCATTATATATTATTCAATAATATATAATTTAATATCATAAACATAATATATACTATATATATTAGTATATAAAAACAATATAAATGCTGTTTATGTTTGAACTGCTGATAAATAACATTAGCTAAGCAAATTAATTTGCTTAGAGTAGCACTCCCAATCTTTGTCAATCGTATCGCACATAGAAAATATAAGTATTCATGTGTAACCGATTCACTTTTCATACAGTAGAAACTAACACAACACTGTAAGTCAACTGTGCGAGTGTGCTCAGTTGCTCAGTCATGTCCGACTCTTTGTGACCCCTTGGACTAGAGCCCACCAGGCTCAGCTATCCATGGAATTCTCCAGCAAGAATACTGGGACAGGTTGCCATTTCCTGCACCAGGGGATGTTCCCAATCCAGGGATCAACTATACTTCAATAAAAAAAATTTAAAAAAAAGTATTCATACAAGAGCCAGCCAGTAAGTGACTCACACCTCCAGGGCTGAAGGCTTCGATTTTTAGCTCCACTTGTCACTGCATGCTGCACCGTTTGGGAAACTCTTGCTTTAAGGGTAATGTTTAAAGCACTGAAGAGACCAATCTGTTTGACTAGACCTATTGGAATGACTGGCTCCCAAGGACTAAAGATTGTTGAGGCCAAGAAGGGAAGAAAGTGATGTGGAGAAAAGATGTAACTGACAATTTCTCATTGTTAGGAAAGCCCTTCCCAGTCTGTTCTCAGCCTGTTTTTCCTATTTCAGGTCCCCACTCCTGACCCAAACTTCACCTACTGCTTCACCTGGCTCAGGATATGATGGTCCCTCTCTCACCTGTCCTAAATCTTAACAATTCTTTGTTAGGCCCCAGGTTATAGCCAGGAAGTTTACATGTCTTCAAATGCAGAATCCCTCCCCTATGCTTCTGAGATTTTTGGCCTACAGCACTGCATTTGAGCTTCTGACCCAGAATTTTAAAGTTTGAAGTCATCTCAGAGACTAAGTGCAACCTTCAGTTGCCAGGTGAAACACGTGGGGCCCGGAGAAGGTAGAGGGACCGTGCTGCCAACACCAGCTGGGGGCAGCCTTGGGACATGGGTGTCCTGTTTTCCTAGGCTTTCCACTACCTGGCGGTTTCATCTCTCTTATGCTAATGATGACACTTAATAATTTATTAATAGGTGAGAACTGACTCATTGGAGACTCTATATAATCTGTAGCAACAGCCAGATGGTCCTTAATAAAACATTAATAAAGCAAAAGCAGATGGCATTTAATAAAGAGTCATATAAATATGCCCAAGAGCCATCAAAAGCATTTTTTTCTGGACTCTCTAATGGTGGAGAGTTATCAGACAAGACATAAAAAAGGAAATCACCCTCTAACTTGTGATCTGAAAAAATGTTTAAGGTTCTTGTATATATTATGAATAAGAAAATATTTTAAATGTAATTTTATCTCAGATTTCATATCCTTATAATGACTGTTTTGTGGCAATTTTAGAAGAAATGACAAAAGCTTTAGTAGAAACAAAAGGAAATCTCTACAATTTCCTCCTCCCTTGAAAATCCAGCCAAAGCAAATTTCCATAAAAATAATATATTTTAATAGAGTAATAGAAATCATTGGGTTGCAGAGGTTGTTTTAGGAATCTCTATTTCAGAACAGAAGAAATAACAACTTGTTGTAAGTGAATACTAATTTACCTGAAGGTGAAAAGCTGAACTTTCAGGATTGTGTTTAAATGTTTGACTTCCTCCCAAAATTCACCTGTCAGGCAGTAATCAAAAGTTAAGGCTTGGACTGAGACTTGAGTTTATTAGTATCAACTGTGCAAGACTTGTAGGCTGCCTCTTGAGGATTTTTTTTTTACCACCTGGAAAATAGGGATAATAATACTTTATAGAGTTGTACAAAGAGTGGATGAAATAATGCTTATAAAGAACCATGCTGGACACAAAGTAAGCGGTCAAAAAAAGTAGCAATTATAGATATCAGAAGCTGATATCTGCTGTTCTAACTAAACTAAAAGTAGCAAAGTTGTGAAATAGTGGTTTCCTATTTGTAAACCTTCCATGCATTTTTCAAAATCCTGATGAAACACTGCTATCCAAAAAGGATATCAACATTTATGCTTTCACATGCTTTTTTTTTGGTCTCATTTCCATGTGAATATCTTTAGTAATATTTACATTTCAAACTACTTCTGATTCTAGAATGTGAGGCTTATTTCATAGCTGGGGGAATGTTTGGTATTGCCCTGTGTGGGTAGGACTCCTTTGGTGAGGAGAAAGTGATGAGAAATGTAATCTAGAGAGATTTCAAAGATGTCTGGACTTCCCTGAATCCTTTGCTGCAAGGTCTTGATCAAAGGCTAATCTTTCCAGAACACATTTCCTGATAACCTTCCCTTCCAAGTCAAAATCACCGGGTTCTTTTTAAGTTTTTTTCACAGATCATTCCTCTAATAGTTGTGAGCCAGGTCAGCGAATGCCTTTATTTAGGCACATAGCAGGCAGTTAGTGATGTTTGAAAATGAAATGGAATTCCAAAGACCCTAAAACTAATGATAGTTACCATTTTGAAGTATCTGCTGGGTGCCAAATGAATCGCAGTCACCATATGAGTTAAGTGTTATCGTCACCACTTTCCAGATAAGAAAACTGAGGCTTAGAGGAGGAGTATCAAAGTAAGACCAAGCAGGAGGCAAAGATGGGACCCAAACTTAGTGATGTGCTAACTCCAAATCATGAAACCGTCCAGTCTTAATCAACCACCTAAGTGACACTGAAATTTGCTCATTTGGTTGGTTTTGGTGTGTGTATTAGTCAGGGTTATATAACAATATATCTATCATATAGAGATAGATCTGTATAGATATACAAAATTTTCCGGGACCATTTTTTCTGTATATCTATATAGATATACAGAGATATAGCCTATTGGTTTTGTTTGGTGCTATATACAGATACATAGATTATATCTTTGTTCAAGGAGGTTTATTATAGAAATTGGCTCACATGATTTATGGAGGCTGCAGGTCCCAAGATGTGCCATCTATGATCTGGAAAACCGGGGAGGTCAGTGGTACAGTTCAGTCTGAAGGTTGGAGAACCAGGAGCATCGCTATCCAAGGGCAGAAGAAGATGGATGTCCCAACTCAGGCAGTGAGAGTAAATTCCCCTTCCTCTATCTTCATGTTCTGTTCAGGCCCTCAAGGAGTTGGCTGAGGCCCTCCCACATAAGGGAGGGCCACCTGCTTTACTCAGTCTACAGGTTCAAATGCTAATCTATTTCCAGAAAATCCTCACACCCAGGACAATGTTTTACCAGATATCTGGGCATCCCTTAACCCAGTCGAGTGGACACATAAAATTAACCATCACAGCATTGATGTTTTTATTATTTTTAATATGAGAACATTAGCAGAGGAAGATGGATTTACCCTCAGAAAGCAAGCCTACCTGAATTCTGAAGTCCCTGTGTATCCATTTCCTACTGGCTGTCTAGATTCCTCAGAGAAACCCAACCTTGCAGGGAGATGACAGGTAATCTGAGGTTGCGGGGGACAGGGAGGTGGGGAAAGAAGCTGAAGATTTCAAAGTATGCTAGTAGAAAATAAAATCCACTTCTACCAACAGTTTGAAAGAAAGTAAAATCATTCATAGTGTCAAAGATGCCCAGAGGGTGGCAGGCACTGAACTTCTAAAGCTGTTCTCTCATCACTCAGACTGACAAATTTATTGTACTGGCCCTTCTAGCAAACAATCAAGATGGAATCAGATGCCAAGATAATTTTTCTTTGCCAAATTGTTTTTTCCCATTGCAATTAGCATTTTTAAGGACCTCATCAAATAGCCAATGTGTATTCAATTCCCTCTCTCCCTCTCCAATTAAAATTCAGCTAAGAAGTTGTATCAGTAATAATTGTTAAAGATAAAATACCACCCTTACCCACTCTATCATATTTCTCCATGTTTTCTTAAATATCCTTTAAACCAGGCATAGGATTTTAAAAGGTTTATTTTCTTCTTAGTATGCATTATATAATCTGAAAGTAAATTATTTAAACTAAAAGCAGTTCAGCTGTTTGGGTTGCCCTCATTTAGATTCTTTATAAAATCTTTGAGTTTGTCCTATACCTATTTGTCCTCCAAAAGCATTTTGAAGCTGAGCCTGCTGCTGCTTTCAGAACCCCATTTCCTCTTTTTATCCTGGGCACAAGGTCTACATCTTTCTGCCTCCCTTGCAATGAGGGGGGCCATGTGGTTGATTTATGGGTGGAGGTGGGTACACAGGCAAAGTGCCAGGTCCATGAAAGTCTCTCATGAGAGAGTCTCTAGGTTATTTCCTTCTCAGCCTGCTGAAATTACCCATGCCCAACACCCTTGGCAGCCCTGAGCTGCGAATAGCAGAACCTCAACCAGGCTGCTTCCTGAAGGAACAGAGGGTACCCTTCTCCATCCCTACTTCACACACTCTGGAACTACCCTAGATTGTTCACTGAGAAAAAATGAACTGCTACGGTGTTTGAGCCATTATAATTCAGGGTTTTATCAGTTTGAGCAGGTAGCTTACTCTGACTAGTTGCCTTTTCCTTGACTGGGCTAGCTTTCCTCTTCCACCATGCTACATGCTCCAGCCAAGCCGTCCCATGGCATCTGATCATGGAACTTCCCAAACTTCCTCCTTATTGTCTGTCTGCCTTCCCAGACAGACTCTCAAGCTCTATGAAGTCATGGACCATATTTCCCTCGCTCTCCAGTATATCTTCAGTTTCTCATATAGTGCTTGGTACATGCATGTATATGTGCTCTTCAGTCCTGTCCAACTCTTATCAACCCCAGGGACTGTAGCCTGCCAGGCTCCTCTGACCATGGGATTCTCTAGGCAAGAATACTGGAGTGGGTTGCCATTTCCTTCTTCAGGGATGTTACCGACCCAGGGATCTAACCCATGTCTCCTGCGTTGGCAAGTGGATTCTTTACTGCTGAGCCATTGGGAGTAGACCCTTAATAGTGAAGTGAAAGTCGCTCAGTAGTGTCCGACTCTTTGTGACCCCATGGACTGCAGGGAGCTGCCCGTGAGAATGGGGTCCTTTGTCTGAAGGACACAGCTCTGGGAGCTGGCTCAGTCCTTGAGTGTTTGCTTGCAAACATAGCTCTCTGTCCCGCCACCCCAGAGATTAGGCACTTATTTACTGCAGACACCTGGAGTTCTGGACAAACTTCTCACACACAGGGAAATGTTATCTGGTGTAAGAAATAATAACAGGGTGCCATTTCCATGCTCTCAAGATTTCTTGTGACTGTTTCTAAGATGTATAGGTCAACAAAGAAAATGTTAACTGTCTTGTCTTTCTCACGCTCTCCTGTATAAATATAAGATGCTGAATAAAGTCGTGGTCAGATCGCTTCCCTTTGTGGAGACGTGTCTGAACCTCTCGACCCCATCTTTGTTGTAGTATTCCTTTCCTGTAGTTTTCTTTCTCAGCTGCGCTGTGCACGTTCTCGGGACCTGATCAACTTTGCCGGCTGGCACCCGCAATGGACTATACAGTTCATGGAATTCTCCAGGCCAGAATACTGGAGTGGGTAGCCTTTCCTTTCTCCAGGGGATCTTCCCAACCCAGGGATCGAACCAGGTCTCCCACATTGCAGGTGGATTCTTTACCAGCTGAGCCACAAAGGAAGCCCAGGAATAATGGAGTGGGTAGAAGATCCCTTCTCCAGTGGATCTTCCCAACCCAGGAATCAAACCAGGGTCTCCTGCATTGCAGGCAAATTCCTTACCAACTGAGCTATCAGGGAAGCCCTGATCCTTAATAAATATTTGTTAAATTAACAAGATGTTGGATGCATGGACTTTGCTTTTCTCTATGCTGGGTATAGCAAACTTGGATGCTGAATAATCTTTAAGAATAATGGTAATGGAATGAGAAGAATGTGTTTGGCTATAAATTGTGGTATTTCTGGAAGTTTCTAGAAACCTGACCTCTTGTGGATGACTACCAGTCTTCATTGCAAATCTCCTTTATGCTGCTGATGATATGTTTTTCTACATGAACAGAAAACATAGGATTTTTTAAAAACTGTATTTAATGGCATTCTCTTTCATAAAAATTAGTAGAATAAAGGTATCTGGAAACTCTTTGCTCTTTTTCCCAGTAAGAGGTAGAGTATAATTCCCCTGTCTTTGAATCTAGGCTTGTTTCAATACTAGAATGCTGTGGAAGTTACATTCTAGGTTTTCAGGGACCAACTCATAGGACTTATAGCTCCTGCTTTGTTTCTTGGAAAACTTGGTTTTTGGAGCCCCAAAGCCTTCACATAAGAAGTCTGACTCCCCCGAGATCACCATGATAAAGAGGCCACATGTAATGTGTGTGGTTGAGACTACCTTCTAGACCTTCCTGCCAAGGCAATAGACATTTGGGTGAAGTCATCCATCCTGGACTTCCAGACGAGGCTATTCTCTAGCTAAATTTTGATGAATGATCCTAGCCAATGCAACATGGTATTGAAAAATCATTAAGATAAGCCCTCACCTGAAATTCATGAGATGTGATAAGACGATTGTTGTTTCAGCCCACTAAGTTTTAGGGTAATTTATAGTGCGATAAATCAGATCAGATCAGCTCAGTCATGTCTGACTCTTTGCCACCCCATGAATTGCAGCACGCCAGGCCTCCCTGTCCATCACCAACTCCCGGAGTTCATCCAGACTCACGTCCATCGAGTCAGTGATGCCATCCAGCCATCTCATCCTCTGTCGTCCCCTTCTCCTCCTGCCCTCAATCCCTCCCAGCATCAGAGTCTTTTCCAATGAGTCAACTGTTCGCATGAGGTGGCCAAAGTATTGGAGTTTCAGCTTTAGCATCATTCCTTCCAAAGAAATCCCAGGGCTGATCTCCTTCATAATGGACTGGTTGGATCTCCTTGCAGTCCAAGGGACTCTCAAGAGTCTTTAACAACAGCAAATTATTTTATTTCCATATTTGTCCAATAACATTTGCTTCAGTTCAGTTCAGTCGCTCAGATGTGTCTGACTGTTTGCCACCCCATGGATTGCAGCATGCCAGGCCTCCCTGTCCATCATCAACTCCTGGAGTTTACTCAAACTCATGTCCATTGAGTCAGTGATGCCATCCAACCATCTCATCCTTTGCTA
>NW_011494936.1:1270859-1276318 GCF_000754665.1 Bison bison bison | reverse complement strand
TCTTTTCAAGTGAGTCAGTTCTTCACATCAGGTGACCAAAGTATTGAAGTTTCAGCTTCAGCATCAGTCCTTCCAATGAACACTCAGGACTGATCTCCTTTAGGATGGACTGGTTGGATCTCCTTGCAGTCCAAGGGACTCTCAAGAGTCTTCTCCAACACCACAGTTCAAAAGCATCAATTCTTCAGCACTCAGCTTTCTTTGTAGTCCAACTCTCACATCCATACATGACTACTGGAAAAACCATAGCCTTGACTAGATGGACCTTTGTTGGCAAAGTAATGTCTCTGCTTTTGAATATGCTATCTAGGTTGGTCATAACTTTCCTTCCAAGGAGTAATCCTCTTTTAATTTCATGGCTGCAGTCACCATCTGCAGTGATTTTGGAGCCCCCAGAAATAAAGTCAGCCACTGTTTCCCCATCTATTTGCCATGAAGTGATGGGACCAGATGCCATGATCTTCGTTTTCTGAATGTTGAGTTTTAAGCCAACTTTTTTACTCTTTCACTTTCATCAAGAGGCTCTTTAGGTCTTCTTCACTTTCTGCCATAAGGGTGGTGTCATCTGCATATCTGAGGTTATTGATATTTCTCCCGGTAGTCTTGATTCCAGCTTGTGCTTCATTGAGTTCAGCATTTCTCATGATGTACTCTGCATGTAAGTTTAATAAGCAGGGTGACAATATACAGCCTTGACGTACTCCTTTTACTATTTGAAACCAGTCGGTTGTTCCATATCCAGTTCTAATTGTTGCTTCCTGACCTGCATATAGGTTTCTCAAGAGGCAGGTCAGGTGGTCTGGTATTCCCATCTCTTAAAGAATTTTCCACAGTTGATTGTGATCCACACAGTCAAAGGCTTTGGCATAGTCAATAAAGCAGAAATAGATGCTTTTCTGGAACTCTCTTGCTTTTTTGATGATCCAACATGTTGGCAATTTGATCTCTGGTTCCACTGCCTTTTCTAAATCCAGCTTGAACATCTGGAAGTTCATGGTTCATGTATTGTTGAAGCCTGGCTTGGAGAATTTTGAGAATTACTTTGCTAGCGTGTGAGATGAGTGCAATTGTGCAGAAGTTTGAGCATTCTTTGGCATTGCCTTTCTTAGGGATTGGAATGAAAAGTGACCTTTTCCAGTCCTGTGGCCACTGCTGAGTTTTCCAAATTTGCTGGCATATTGAGTGCAGCACTTTCATAGCATCATCTTTTAGGATTTGAAATAGCTCCACTGGAATTCCATCACCTCCACTAGCTTTGTTTGTAGTGATGCTTCCTAAGGCCCACTTGACTTTGCATTCCAGGATGAGTGATCACACTCACTTCACATTCTAGGTAAGTTATCACACCATTTTGATTATCTGGGTCATGAAGATCTTTTTTGTATAGTTCTTCCATGTATTCTTGCCACCTCTTTTTAATATCTTCTGCTTCTGTTAGGTCCATACCATTTCTGTCTTTTATTGTGCCCATCTTTGCATGAAATGTTCCCTTGGTGTCTCTAATTTTCTCGAAGTAGTCTTTCCCATTCTATTGTTTTCCTCTATTTCTTTGCACTGCATTGAGACTTTAAATTTGGGCAATTTTGGTTGATCATTTGCTAACCACCAAGTAAACTTTAGTTCTTGTATGTTTCTGTACCTTGCAATTGAACAAGAGATGGTTTGGGGCACTGAAAGAAATGGGCTGTTAATTCTGGGCCATATTTAACCTATCTTAGAATAGTAATTGGTAATATGCATTGGCAATGTAGTCTCAAGTCAAAACAAAACAAAACACACACTTTGGGGACTCAGGGAAATAAGTTAAATTGGTTTAAAAATATATATATATCAATGTATGCCAAATTTTATTTTAATTTATGTTAGAAGCTATGTTCCTCTGCAAAGCAGTCAATATGGTAAAAGACAAAATTATACATAGGTAAAAATTTTAGGCTCAATTTATTTATTTATTAACTTTTTATTTTGTATTGGGTACCTGATGTGAACAGCAGACTCGTTGGAAAAGACCCTGATGCTAGGAAACATTGAGGCAGGAGGAGTAGGGGGCAACAGAGGATGAGATCGTTTGATGGTATCACCGACTCAATAGATATGAGTTTGAGCAAATTCTGGGAGATAGTGAAGGACAGCAAAACTGGGTATGCTGCAGTTCATAGGGTCTCAAAGAGTTGGACCTGACTGAGTAACTGAACAACAAGAAATGGTCGATTAACAACATTGTGAGTTTCAGGTGAACAGTGAAGGGACTCAGACATACATATATATATAGGTATCCCTTGACCCCCAAACTCCCCTCCCATCCACATAACATTGAGCAGAGTTCCATGCTATGCTCAATTTAAAAGTGACATTAACTGAAAAGTAATTAATAAAGGAAAGGAAGTGAACTTTTTTTTAGGGCCTACTATGTGCCAAGTGCTTATCATACATTTTAAAAAATCTCATGATAACACTACAGGTAATTTGTAAATGTGAAATTAAAAATTTGCTTAAGATCACTCAGTTGGTAAGTGGTAGGCTGGATTTGACCAAATCTAACTGGTTCAAAGCCTGTGTGTGTTCTTTCTCCTCCATGGAGGCTATTTATCTAAAAGAGTGCAGGTCTCTCCAAATGTAGCTCTCAAAGAACTTGGAAGTAATTAAGGTGGAGGTGGTTTGTTAGCATGTATATTTATGAAATATACCCCAGTAAAACATTTTATCGATTTTTGCCCACCTTTACAAGTTGCTTATTCAGTAAGGATCTGGGGGAAAGAGTAGGAAATACACAACACCCCATGGATGTATTTCAGAAGTTCTGTAACTTGAAACACAGCTTATAGAGTGAATCTTATTAAAAGCACTTTCCATCACTATGACTACCCCAATTTATCTCCTGCAAGATTCTGTTATAGCTTCATTTTCTTAATGGGATGTATCTACAATGGGGTGAGAGGATTGGGGTTGGATGTTTTCTTTCTATTCATTTTTTCCCTAGTTGGGCTAAAATTCCCATCTTGCATTTGTCTGTCTGAAATCTTCAAATACTTTAATAATAATATTAATAAATACAACTGTTCAAAAAAAATACAACAGAAAAGTTGAGACTCTCAGTTTGGGCTAATCCCAACCATCTGGGACAGGATAAGTAGCCATGGGGAATGGGGTGGGGGTACTTTCTTAAACACAATTCATCCCCCTCTCCCAATACTTACATGTTCAAACACTGCTTGATGGACTGACTCTTGTGTTTCTTATTTTCAGAAGAGTCAGCACTGTCCAGTGGTTTTAAAGCTCAGATAGTGTTGTTACTGAACCAAATTTGGGTTCCTTCACTAGTGTGCAGTGAAACCAATCTACTGACATTGGGTTGTATGAAGGAAAATGCAGTATTTATTTCAGGGCACACCAAGCAGCCAAAGTCCCTGAGTTCAACAAAAAACTTCAGCAAAGCATTTTTAAAATCCAGGTGAGGGAGGGGTGTCCCAGGGTATGTGATCAGCCCGTGCATAGTACTCTGATAGGTTGATGGTGAGCTAACGGTGTCATCACAGCGGTTAACAGTATGGATCCTTAGTAGCTAGTAGGTCTGGTCATGGTCATCAAGTAGTTAATTTCTTCCACTTGGTGGTGGTTTTAGCATATGTAAAACAACTCAGGAAATGTACATCAGATACTATCATTTCCCTACTGCTGAGAGGAGCTACAGCAGAGGATATGGGGGCAGGCCCCAAAGGATCACTTTTCAGTAGGATGGGCTTCCCATTCTTTGCCTCAATTTATTCATTTGTAACTTGGACTTCCAACCAGTTGCTGTGAGGGGTAAATGAATCAGTCAATGCATGTGAGGTACTTAAAACCATGCTTGGTGACAGTAATTGGAAAGTGCTATATAAATACTAGCTGCTAATCTCATACTATCTTCCTCAAGCATTTACTTGAAAGGCAGGGGACAGGATAAAAAAGAAAGGGAAGACTTTGAAGACATTGAGCAATTTGCACAAAAAGCTCCTGTACTCTCAATTACAGGTGGTTACCTATCTAGGCAGAGGAGGGCTTCTTGGTGGGAACTTCACTAACATACAACTTACAATGATGTTCTTGAGGTTAATGGCCAAGGTCAGGAGACAATAATCTCTATAAAAAGCCAGTGCAATTTTATGAGGACAGAGAAACAACAGCATGGATACAAAGTTTCTTGACAGGAGCAAGACAGTGATTTTTTTTTCTTCCAAACTCTCTAATCAGTGTGGCCAGGTAGAGGACAAAAAGGGTACTTCTCTCTTGATCATTTCTATTCATTCATTCGTCCAACAACCATTACTTCATTGTTCACCTACCCTGTGCCAAGCAAAGCAGAGTGAGACCTCGCAGTCTAGTTGGAGAAATGAACAAGAGGATGCATTAATTCAGTTACTATCATCCATCAGGTACTGTGCTAGGTGTGGGGTATAGTGAACAAAACAGACAAAATCTCCCCCCACACCCACCCCTTGCACTTGTGGAGCTGGCATTCTAGGGAAAGACAATGCTTGAAGTAAGTATGAAATCCTAAAAATAAAGCATGCAAGGAACTAGGGCGTGTTCCTGTAGGGTGGTGGACTGGCTGTGCTTTTAATTGGAATAGTCAGGGACAGTTATACTGATAAGGAGGTGGGGTAACTCAGGATATGCCCAGAGCATATGGGAGCCCAAGGGGAAGCCCCGTGTCTCTCCATGCCCTGCTGAGGGCAGCCTCAGAACTCAACACTCTCCAGTGCCAGTTCTGGAGCTCACTCCTCCCGCCGCTTCGCCGGGCTCCAAGGGGCGGGGACCGAGCAAAGGTCCCGCCGCCCGCCCTCTTCCCTCGCGATCCCCCGCCCCGACTCGGCCCGGCCCGGCCCGAGGGCTCCTCCGACTCGACCGGCTCGGGGCCCGAGGCAGCTGCGAGGTAAGTCCGGTGTCTGGGCTCGGCTCTGTTCGGGATCCGGCTTTGACCTTGGGGAGCCGAGCCCGCGCGGCCCTTTCTCTCTGGGACACCCTCCGGTGTGCCCCTTAGTCCTAAGGGGGACGAATGGGTGGGCTGCCCGCAACTGGACCGCCGGCCCCATGGCGTCCCCCTCCTCCCCCGTTTCCAGCCCCCGTCCCCCCACCCCACCCCTTTCCCATCCCATCCCCTCTCCTCTCCTCCTCCACTCCATTGCCACTTCCTTCTCTGGCTTTTGCTAGGGCAGCGGGTACCCACTGCCCGCCTTCTTCGCGCCCCCTCCCCATTCCTTCTTTCTTTGTCTTCCGGTTTCTCCTGGCTAGGCTCTAGATGGCCGCGTGCCGGGGCGCGTGTGCGCGGGGAAGGAAGGCGGGGGCGGCGTGGAATTCTCTCTCCTGCCTGGACCGAGTCCCCATCCCAGGCGTCGGGGATCCTGGGCCCCGAGGTTACGGAGGAGGAGGAGGAGGCCAGGCCCCGCCCGGTAGTTCTCAGCCTGGATGGGATGACATCA
>NW_011494936.1:1253235-1270759 GCF_000754665.1 Bison bison bison | reverse complement strand
ATCACCGCGCTCACCGGGCCTCCACGTGCGGACCCGGACCGCTTCCCCTCTGCACCTGACCAGGTTCTAAGACCAGGGCCGTCTTAGAACGGCGTGGGTTCTAGCGGGTTTGGAAAAACCCTCTCACTGAGATTCTACTCAGTTCAGAGGACTGGTGAGAAGGAAGGATGCGTTGGGATTGATGGGTGCCTTTAAGAGGCAAATAGACAAACTAGTTGAAGTGGAATGAAAAGTGCTGCGGAATCAGAGAACAGCTGAAGAAGTGTAGAGTAAATTAATCGTTTTCCAAAGCCACCACCAATGAGCTCTTTTCATAAACGAAAACCTCCGGGAAAAGATGAGGCCAGACAACTAGATCTGAGAAATACCGCCCAAGCCCTCAGAAGCTCCTTAGGTTTTCCAGAAGTGCTTTTATTTTTCTTTTTGAACCCGCAAGGAGAACCAGTGGGTTCTTTACTTAATCAGTCTCCAGTTATTTGTTCCACTTCCCCCAAACCTTTGCTGACTCACCCTCCTTTTACAAGCTCATGCGTGCCCTGTGACCACCTTTTTTTTTTTTAAATTTCAGATTTTTAGTTTAGAAAGAAGTGATAGAGTTCCTTGTCTTTAATTTGCTGCTGCTGCTAAGTCGCTTCAGTCGTGTCCGACTCTGTGCGACCCCATAGACGGCAGCCCACCAGGCCCCGCTGTCCCTGGGATTCTCCAGGCAAGAACACTGGAGTGGGTTGCCATTTCCTCCTCCAGTGCATGAAAGTGAAAAGTGAAAGTGAAGTCCCTCAGTCGTGTCCGACTCTTAGCGACCCCATGGACTGCAGCCTACCAGGCTCCTCCGTCCATGGGGTTTTTCCAGGCAAGAGTACTGGAGTGGGGTGCCATTGCCTTCTCCCCTTTAATTTGCCTTACTATACAAATGAAGGCACTGGGCTGTAAGCATTGGAAGATACGGAAGAATGACACCTCTATTTAAAGTTAATAGAGTCAATTTCACTTTGTTGTTTAGAAAACTAAAAACAGTTTGAAATGTGCTGAAGTTGTTAAGAGATAATAGTACTAATAGCAGTGTCTTGTTTTCCTAGATAGTGAGGAAATAGCATGTTTTATAGCCATGGTTTTTGCTTCCACCGTAACTGAAGTTTACCCTTTTGAGCACATTTTCTTACTCTACAAAATGAATCATATGTGGTTCAAAAAAAAAAAAAAATAAAGCTGACTAGGGTGTCAGCAGAGCAGGTGGTCCAGGACTTAGGCTTGGGAGACAGGTGGACCTCAGTTGGAATCTGGGCTCAGCACTAATTCTCTATTTGAGGTTCACTGCCTTCTAGTCACGGAGAAGGCAATGGCACCCCACTCCAGTACTCTTGCCTGGAAAATCCCATGGACGGAGGAGCCTGGTAGGGTGCCGTGGGGTCTCAAAGAGTCAGACACGACTGAGCGACTTTACTTTCATGAACTGGAGAAGGAAATGGCAACCCACTCCAGTGTTCTTGCCTGGAGAATCCCAGGGATGGGGTTGCATAGAGTCGGACACGACTGAAGCGACTTAGCAGCAGCAGCAGCAGCAGCAGCCTTCTAGTCAAAGACCTCTGGGAACAGCAGGTGGAGTTGAAGGGGTTGGGTCAGTTCCTTGCTGAATGAGGGAGGCTTTGCTCCATGGGCAACCCTGGGCTTCTCCATATCTGGGTGTCAGAAAGGAGTTATAGGATTTGGGCTTCTAGGCGATTTGGAGGAGAGTTTAAGGAAATAGGACTTTACTCTGGATTGGATGCTGCCAGAAAGTATGGGAAATTCTCTGGAGTATCCTTGTAAATCATGTCTGAAAGGAGTGAGGCTAAAACTGCTGTTGACCGAAAACCACAGTTACTTATGTGTCAGGGTTGGTGGGGGTAGTGGGAGTGTTTGGTCATTTTTGTGGTTTGGACAGTGTTCACATTCTGACTGTGGTCAGATAAGACTATAAAAGGTCTTGTTTTGGTCTTGATTTATCATGACCACTGAGTGGCCTTGCCTGATGTTGATGTCCTGTGACATTGTTCGTGCCAGCCAGGAGAATGCCGGGCCAGTGCTGGCAACCCCAGGGCTAGCTGATTGTACCAAGCGAGTTCCTGGATGTCAGGGTTGCTGCTTTTTTTATTGTGTTCTTGAGCAAATAACATCTTTGCACTTTAGTTTCCACTTCTGTAAAATGCAGACAATACCTCCTGAGGGTTGTCGTGGAGATGCAATGAGGAAATATATAGAAAGGAGTTAGCCAGTACCTGGCACATAGCAGGTACTCAGCATATAGTTACCCCCTCTTTATCTAGTGGATGATGAGGTTTCTTCCTTAGAATTCAAGCAGAGGCCCATTGATCAACTGGAGCTGCTCTAGAGAAGAATCCTGAGTTGGGAAGAGGTAGGTTTTTTGCAACTCAAAGATGTGATCATTCCATCACACTGAATCAGTCTTGAGGATGGTCATGAGCGATTGTAGTATCTTCTGATGCCGTCACCATCTTGGCAACTATTTTTTAGATTCTTTGGTCCGAGTTGGCCGTGTGCTCTTCTGACTTTGTGTCGTTGTCTTGCTTTTTTGGTCTCTTCCTTTAATGTCTCTTGTCCAGGAGTCTGAGCTGAGCTTTCATGTCATTACTGCCTTGACTTTGACTCTCTGAGTTCTAATCTGATTCAAGTTGGGCAGCCATAGAGGCTGATGAGATGTTTGCTAATGGAATTCTTCAGGCCCAAGTGAGGGAGCCCAGGCTCTTTGGTATAGCTGTAAAGTGCAGTGGAGTTTTAGGCCATGAGCATTTTGACCTTGACCTCTAGGGAGGTCATTTTCATCTTCTTTCAGATTGGAGCATTCTGGAAATTTGAATCTGACGTCTGGCTTCTAGTTGAGGCGTTGTCTGTGTCAGGCAGCTTGAGTTCTAGATCTTTTAGTGGACTCTGGGCATATTATTTAATCTTTCCAGGTGGGACAGTTACTTTAGTTGTTTGAGAATCAGACAGCAACTTATTGGCTCCCTATGCCACATGATAAACTGTATTGTGTTAAATTTTTAGCTTATATCTTGGTTCATCTCTCTGATTTATTGAAAGCTTCTAGGAATAAAGAAAAAGCAATAGAAAATAGGCTAAGGACACAAACAGTTAAGAAAAAGATATATAAAAAGGCTGCAAACAGAAGACGCTTGAATTCATTTATATTAAAATGTGTGTTAGTTGCTCAGTTGTGTCCAACTCTGCAACCCCATGGACTATAGCTGGCCAGATTCCTCTGTCCATGGAATTCTCCAGGCAAGAATATTGGAGTGGGTTACCATTCCCTTTTCCAGAGGATCTTTCCGACCCAGGGATTGAACCTGGGTCTCCTGAATTGCAGGCAGATTCTTTACTATCTGCGCCACCAGGGAAGCCTCTTAAATTATATGTTATATTAAAATAACATGACTTAAAACTATACTGAGATACTATTTCTCACCTATGACTAGCAAAAATACAAAGATTGATAACCTACTCTTGTTGCTGAGACTGATACTTTCATACCTTATTGGTGAAACTGAAAAATGGTACAACCTGTAAATTATCGATGCATTTACCCATTGGTCTAGCACTTCTTGAAATTTCTCTTCAGACACTCTTGCCCAGTGGTCCCTGACCTTTTTGGCACCAGGGACCTATTTTGTGGCAGATAATTTTTCCATGGGCCAGGGGTGGGAGCATGGTTTCCTGATAGTTCAAGTGCATTACATTTATAGTCCACTTTATTTTTAATGTAGTGCTGCCACTGATCTGACAGGAGGTACCGGTTTGTGGCCTAAAGGTTGGGGACCCCTTCTCTTGCCCATGTAGGAAGGGGACACACATTCAGTATTTAGTATGGCATTTTTATAGTAATAAAAATTTAGACGTAACCCAAGTGATCAGCAATATGGGACAGGTTAAATAAGCAATGGTACATCTTCGGGAAGGGGTATTATGAACTGTATTATGCAGAGGGTACTCACCATGGAGAGATCTCTAGGATATATTGCCACGTGACAGAAAGCAAGATGCAGAACAGTGTGTACATTCCTTTTATATTTGTATAAAGAAATATGAAGGTGATATACTTGAAGGGGAGAGGGGTGAAAAGGTAGATGGGACCTGGGTAGGGATGGGATTTCTCAGTGTGTATCTTTTCCCATAGTTTAGATTCTTGAGCCATGTAAATGTATTGTGTATTCAAATATAGTAATTAAAAAAAAAAACCCAAACCCTCTAACTTTAGCTTCACAAGGAAAATATCCTCAGTTCTTTGATTAAATAAGTCTGAATAAAAACCTCCAAAGCAGTAGTCACTGCTGTTAACTCTTCTTCAAACAACCTACTTTGTCAAGAGGCTATGTTTGATGCTAGATTGAAAAAAAATTAAAAATTAATTTAGGAGTTCCCCTTCTTTATCCTCTAATCCCTCTGGCGAGGAGTGGTGTCATTACTAAGACTCTGCTGCCTATAGCAGATGGGTTTTGTTACTTTTTTTTTAATAGCAAGCCTGATGTATGTTCTTCAGAGACCTGTTTAATCTGAAGTCAAGGTAGTGAACTCCCTTCCTGGTTGCCCCAGGAAAGAATGGAAACCATAGAAATGGAGATCCTGATACCCCCGGTGAACTGACGCAGGTTCTGCTGCTACTCTTTTCTTGGGGCAAAGCAGGGTGAAATCCCCCAGGTGACTGAAAGTGAGTGCTAGTCACTCAGTCATGTCCGACTCTTGGCAACCCCATAGACCATAGCCTGCCAGGCTCCTCTGTCCGTGGAATTCTCCATTGGAAAAGTCTAGTGTTCAACCCAGAGATCAAACACGGGTCTCCTGCATTGCAGGCAGATTCTTTACCGTCTAAGCCACCAGGAAAGTCAGGTCATTGAGGAGACAGTATTTTGTTCAATATTCTTCCCTTGTGTTTGACAAAATTAATTTTGCGTCTTATGCTAGACGCACTCTCAGTGGTAGTACTGCCTTACTGTCCCCACCAATCTGCTTCTTCCCAGATCCCTCTCTTGATAACTGGCATCTCCATCTCATCAGCCAAGCCAGGCCTGCGCTGTCTGCAGGCCATGCTGGGGAGTCTCCTTTCTTTCGTCAGAAACCTCACATCCAACCAGAGTTCTGGGGAAGCCACCAAACCAGCATCTTTTCTGCCCTTAAGGCACTGATGTTGTTCCTTCCAGCTGATCTCCTATTTCATTTCCAGAAGATCTGTTTAAGTGACTACTCTCATCACACTGCTCCCTATATAACCCCTCTAGTGGCTCCTGCTGCCCTGGCCCTCATCAGGGGAGGTACAGGCCTTCAGGACCAACACTGAGTCTTCCTCATCCTTGTCTTTTGCCCCTCCCTGCTCTAGAACCTGGCAGTCCACTGCAGGAACCAATCCCAGAGTTTGCAGAGCAACTCTAAGTCTGTCAAAGGAGTGGTGATAGGCATAGCTACACAAACCCATGTCTCTTGATCATTACGACCTTGCGGGTCCCAAATCTTAGAAAATCTTCTCCACCTGTCCACCACTTCCTGCAAGTGCTGAGCCTTTATAATTGCTCATCTGCTAGAACCTCCTCTCAGTACTCCTTTGCTGACTTAGGCTCATTTCTACCTAGCCCACAAAATGCAGCTGTGATGCTGTCTGCTTCATGACAGCTTCTGCGACACTGTGTTTCTCTCCAGCTTGATCGAGATGACTTTTTCTTGGTTCATTCCTTTTCGCAATCTCTGTCAATATCTAGCATAAAACTTAACTGTTTATTTCTCCTTCTGGTCACCAAACTAGTAGCTCATTAAGGTGAGAGGCTGCCTTTTGTGTATGTATCCTGAGTGCTTAAACACAGTACTTGGGTATAGTACATCAGTTCAGTTCAGTCGCTCAGTCGTGTCCAACTCTTTGCGACCCCATGAAGTGCAGCACGCCAGGCCTCCCTGTCCATCACCAACTCCCGGAGTTCACTCAAACTCACGTCCGTCAAGTCGGTGATGCCATCCAGCCATCTCATCCTCTGTCGTCCCCTTCTCCTCCTGCCCTCAGTCCCTCCCAGCATCAGAGTCTTTTCCAATGAGTCAACTCTTCGCATGAGGTGGCCGAAGTACTGGAGTTTCAGCTTTAGCATGCTTAAGAATAATGACTGATTCAATAAATATTTTGATAAATGAGTTCTCTGATAAAAGAACAGGGTTAGATAGCTATAAAATAATCTAAGAGAAGGTACTTTAGAGAAGAATTAATGATAGTAAAACAAAACGTTTTAATGTTCTCGAGAAGATCCATGGTAAAGAAGGTGGGTTGAACTATTAGTAACTAAACATCCAAGATTATCTCAGCTCTTAAATTCTGTAATTGTGTTTTCTATGTGACTTCCAGATACCAGGGTACAAGTATAAATAAAACACAGTTCTTGTGCACTAGACATTTTAACCTTTCTTGTGCATTAGACATTTTAACCTTTGTGGATAGTTATTTCAGTTTGTGCGTTTTTTGAATAATAATGGTCATGTATGTGTGCACATATGTATTTTGCATATGTACAGCTATGTGCAGTTTATATGTTGTGAATTGTTTATAACTTTTGTCCATGTGTCTCCTACCATTTTTTAATCCTTGATGTACTTTGCAAAGGTTTTTTTTAATGTTAAGTATTCTAGTTTTTTGTTAATACAAACTAGAAAATAAGCATTTTCTCAGTTTGCTATTTGTCTTTCTAAAGGCCTTTCTAATTCTACAATTGTACAAATATTTGTTTGTCTTTTTTACTTTTATGGTTTCACTTTTCTTTAAAAACCCTCTAATCCACTGAGAATTTGCTCTTGTGTGTGGCATGAGATGGGTCTTCCAAGGTGGTGCTGGTTAGTAAAGAACCCTCCTGCCAACACATGAGATGCAAGAGACTCGGGTTTGATCCCTGAGTTTGGAAGATCCCCTGGAGGAGGAAATGGCAACCCATTCCAGTATTCTTGCGTGGAGAATCCCATGGATAGAGCAGCCTGGCGGGCTACAGTCTGGGAGGTTGCAGAGTCGGATGTGACTGAAGTGACTTAGCATGCATGCATGGCATGAGATAGGGATCTGACTTTTTTTTCCCCCAGATGTTTAGCCAGTAATTCTAATAGTTTATTGAAAAGTATAGACATCTTCCAGTGAATATAGTACATTTATATCTTCCAATGTGTGTTTCTTTTTTTCCCCTCCAGCTGAAGAGTGACTGGGCTTTTCATTTCTGGGTTTAAAAGTAATAGCTAGTCACTTTACATTTATGGATAAGGGAAATCACACAATGTAAAGAAAAAGAACATTCAACCCTTCAAAGAAGTAGTCATAAGTAAGATGCACATTTGGGTAGTCAGTATGCTGTTCAACAGATATTCCCAGGTCTCTGCCTTCCCAATACTTGGTATTTCATGACCATTATGACTGGCTGAGGCCATGTGCCTAGTTCTTACAAATTGTGAGTAAATGTGATATGTGTCAGTTTTGGGCTAGAGCATTTAATACCTGATGTGAGACTTTTCTGGAACCTTATTTCCTGTTGGCTGATGACTGATGATGTTCAAGAGGGTGTCTGCCCCTTTAGCCTGAATCCCTGAATGATAGCAAGGAGCAACGTCTTCTGTACTGGATGTGTTGTGTGAGCACTAAATATGCCCTTCTGATTATAAGCCACTGAGATTTGGAGGCATAACCTAGCCTATCCTGATTTATACTCATATCCTCTTTTAGTATTTCAATTTTTTATTTTTTAGACATCAACTGAACTCAAGCTAGAGGCTTCTCTAAGGAGAAGATATTCTTTCATGAATACTGATTGATACTAGGAAGAAATAAGGTGATTTCAGGAAAACGTTATGAAATAATAACTTCCTATATATATACATATTTTTTTTTCAGGTAATCTGGAGTTCTCAAAATGTTTGCCAAAGCAACACGAAATTTTCTTAAGGAAGTTGATGCTGGAGGTAACCTGATCGCAGTATCAAACTTGAATGACTCAGATAAATTACAACTTCTAAGTCTGGTGACCAAAAAAAAGAGATACTGGTGCTGGCAGAGACCCAAGTACCAGTTTTTATCTGTCACTCTTGGAGATGTACTCACAGAAGACCAGTTTCTGAGTCCAGGTATGTTTCTTTGGTTATATTTACAATTGTTCCAGATCAGGAGATGATTCTTCTTTTAGACACACGTTGTCTTGTTTTGTTGTTGTTGTTTAGTCACTCAGTCATGTCTGACTCTTTGTGACTCCATGGACTGTAGCCCACCGGGCTCCTCTGTCCATGGGATTCTCCAGACAAGAATATTGCAGTGGGTTGTCATTTCCTTCTCCAGAGGATCTTCCCCACCCAGGGATTGAACCCACGTCTCCTGCAGTGCAGGCAGATTCTTTACCAATGAGCCACTGGGGAAGCCACATGTTGTCTGGAGTGATTATAAAGCCATACCTTATAATCAGTTCTCCTGATTCTTTGCTTACTGTTTTAAAGACATATCCGTTCTGTTTTCTTTTTCTTTTGTATTCCATTTTTGGCTGTGCGGGGTCCTTTTTGCGGTGCATGGGCTTCTCACTGCAGTGGCTTCTCTTGCTGCAGAGCATGGGCTCTAGGGTGCACAAGCTTCAGTAGTTGTGGCGGTCAGGCTTAATTGCTCTGAGGTGTGTGGAATCTCCTCAGACCAGGAATAAAACACGTGTCTTCTGTATTGGCAGGCAGATTCCTACCCACTGTTCTTTCTACCAGAGGAGTTCCAATATTGCAATTTTTGGTATAAAAGTACAACATGCCCACTTGTAGATGTTGTGGCTCCTCAGTATAAGTGGACTGAAGTTCTACTGCTCCCAATTTGGTTTAATATTGAGGTTGATGATGCCCCGTATCCATCAGGAGAGTGTGAAAGATTTTATTACTCACAAAATGAAGCTTTTCTGGGGAGAACATAGTAGATTGCCAAGGCTGGTCCAAAAATAACTAGAGAGAAGAGGGAAAAAGATGGGCTTAGTTGTTCTAGTGAATAGGAGGTATGGTGAGGGTTTTGTATGGGTGGGGCTTGCAAGGGTTCAGTTTGCTGCTGGTGCCAATGGAGAGAGCACCTGAAGTTTCTTACCCAATTGCCCAGATGTGTAACAGAAAGGAAAGGAGATAGTGAGCTTGAAATGTCAAACATCAAAAATACTCCTCATTATTACAAAGAAGTATTTATAAAATATAGAAAGGCAAGAAAACAAGTCAATAAAAATTCCTCCATCAAATGTTAATTTCTATTATATTGTATCTTTTTTATCTCTGCTTCTAATTTTTGAAAAATAACATTGGAAACACACTACATGTAATTTTAACATGTTCCTCATTTATTTTATTTAACCTTATATGTTTAGATTTCTTAGTATGGTTTAAATATTTCTTAGTACTGTTTTCAATAAGCAGTATGTATGCACCCTAATTTGCTTAACCAGTCCAATTTAGTGCTTTGTATATAGGGCTGCAATGAATATTTTTGTTGTTGTTTTTCCTTTAAACAATTGTTTCAGCGTAGATTCTTTTTTTATTAAAATTTTGTTTTTCTTGAGATATAGTGGATTTACAATATTCTATTAGTTTCAGGTGTAGAACATAATGATTCAAAATTTTTATAAATTATATTCCATTTATAGTTATTGTAAAATATTCCCTGTGCTGTATAGTATATTGTTGTAGGTTATTTATTTTATACATAGCAGTTTGTACCTCTTAATTCTCTACCCTCTTACCCCTCCCTGCTTCTCTCTCCCCTCTGGTAACCATTAGTTTGTATCTGTGAATCTGTTTCTTTTTTATTATATTCACTGTTTGTTTTATGTTTTAGATTCCACCTGTAAGTGATAACATACAGTGTTTGTCTTTCTCTGATTTATTTCACTTGGCAAAATACCCTCCAACTCCATCCATGTTGTTGCAAATGGCAAAATTTCATTCTTTTTTATGGTTGAGTTTTATTCCATTGTGTATGTATGTATGTGTATATATATGCCACATATTCCTTATATATTCTTCTATTGATGGACACATATGTTGCTTGCATATCTTGGCAATTGTAAATAATTCTGCTGTGAACATTGGGGTAGCACAGATTCTTAAATATACAATTACTGGACCAGAAGTTGGGAGCTTTTCAAAGACTTTTGGTACTCATTCCTACACAACTTGATGAAATAGAGTGATGTATGAAGGTACCATCAACTCTTAATTACTGGGCTAAATGATGTTCAAGTCTTCTTTTAGCTTTAAAGTTCTTTAATTTTGTAATTGCATTTCTCTTTAAAGGGTAAAAGTGACAGAGGAAATAATTTGAGTTGACAAATAATCTCTAAACTTTCTTCCAGACCAGCATTCTAGACAGTGCTTTCTTCAGCCAGGCCCATTATCAGAGCTGTCAAGCAATGGGCAAATGAATTGATAGTGATTTATGTCATGTTTTCCCCCTGGATATTGGGTGGAACATTTATTAAATGGTATAACAACTAGCTATGAGGAAAGGCAAGAGAGAAAAAAAATCACAGAGCAGCCCATGAACCGCTGAGTAATTGGGATTCACCACTCTGTGCTCCTGGCCTCTTCGTGGTGTCCAGAGAGCTCCTGTTAGATGGGTCAGGCCGGTGGCAGTCCCTGAGATGAGCAAATCCCACGTATGTTCATCAGCTGAGGCCGGAGCTCACCCCTGCGTCTGTGCCCTGTGGGTGTTAGGGCTGTGATGGGAGGTGCCCTCTTCTTTGTCTACCGAACAGGTTTGAAATGCCTCACCTTTGTCATCCTTGCCCCTGGCAACAGCACTGGAGTGCTGTGTTGTGTTCCGGGGTGTGGAGGTTAGAGGACCGTGACTTGGTTGTCCCAGTGACAGCCTGTTGGCTTCCGCACTTTTCGCTTCCACCTGCAGCAGTGGATGACTCTGTGCAGACATGTGCACAGATGACATCTATTTCAGAACGTGTCTGTGTCTCTCATGGCATTTTCGAATACACAGACAGTCCTGATTATCCCCGGCAGCTGTGGGGTCCAGTCCTGGGGTCAGAGTTTCCAGGAGTGGTAGTAAGCCTGATGGGGACCAGAACTGGGAACTGAAGGTAGAGTTTCTATCTGTGTAGCACTTTGTACAACCCAGGACAGTCCTGTTTATTGGGAAATGTTGTTGCTCTGGTCTAAACCCAGTGGATAAATTGAGCACTTGCTGTGTGCCAGGCTCTTTATTACATGGTTTAGAGACACCAGCTTCCAGCAGAATCCATCAGGTAGGAATTATTAATTATCTCCAATTTGCATTGACAAACCTGAGGTTCAGGGAGATGGATGAGATACCCAGGTCTCCCAACTAGGAATTTTAGAGTAGTGATCAAATCTCGAGCTCTTAACAGCTGCTCTATGCTGCTTTCCAAGTCAATTCCCAGAATGTTTGTATTCTCAAGATGTAAATAGGAAGAGGCTTTGATTTGGGGGCATTTTCATAAACTCCTTATTATTTTTGGTGGAGATAATCGTTTACTTTGTAAATTCCACAGATAATGAGTGGTGATTAATTATCATTAACCCTGGCTGAGGAATGGGTTTTCTTGACTGGAGTGATAGAAGTATAGGCGTTGGGGGTGGTGACTGGGTTTAAAGAAGCCTTTCAGACTCCCAGTAGATTTGAATCCATTATGAAGTACCACCAGGAGCCCAGGAGATCCTTGGGTCAGGGGAATGAAAAGGGCCAGTGTCAGGTTCCTAAGAGACTCTCAGTGTAGCCTTCCTTGAATGATGGTGACTGAGACTATTTTTATGGTAGTATTTGGCTCAATCAAAAATGAGAACAGAAGACATATAGAGACATGAGAAGGCTAAGATCCTCAGACATGTGTACCTTGGTGTTCAGATTTTTTTTTTTAAAAAGGCAGATACTAAAGGCAGTCTGGTATGACCTGATGAGGAACATGGCAATTCCTAGGGGAGCTCATTTATGCTGGGACACCAGCTGGGTGGTGGCATCACTCTTTATTGTCTGGGAAGCCAGGAAGGAAGAATGGAGAGTCTGGAGCTTGCGTACTCCAGGATGGAAGCAGGGAGGAAGGGCATGCTCACTGACTTTATCAGGAACACAGAGATAAGGAATTGCTTGATACGGAATTGAATGACTGGGTAGAGGTCAGAAATAAACAGCTAAATATGGGGAGAACTGTTTGAATGGAGATGGTAATGAAAGCCAGGGGAGTGTTCCTCAAGGCCACGAAGGGGAAGGGAAAATGCCCAGGGACAGGTTCAGGCGGCTGATCTGCCAGATACTGGGTCAGGCAGGCCACGCCCTGGGTGGGTGGGTGAGCAGAGTGCCAGGCTGCTGGTTTTTTTTCTGCTTATGTGTCATCCTCATCTGGTCCCTTCATCCTCAAAGCACACATTTAAAACATCCTATTTATTTATCTGGATAGCAGTTAAACAGATGTTTACTTTAAAATTATTCGTGGAACTCTAAAGATACTTTTGGTGCACATGTCTATATGTGTGTATATTGGACTTGAAAGATGAAAGAACAAAAAAGTACTCAGTAGAGCCCCTGGCCACCAGTACACACTACACTCTCAGTCAGCGTCCAGGTTCTTTTGTCTGTACAGCGTGGCCGCCGGCTCTCCGCTCTGAGTGCAGACCTCGTGTTTCCCACAGGTTTCCACAGGATTGGAAAGCTAGGTGACCTGAGGCACAGAGTTGGCCGCTTTGTCATCAGATTCCTCTGCATGTCTTATTCACTGCAGTGGTCGTGGAGTCGGACTTTGTGAAGTACGAGGGCAGGTTTGAAAACCATGTGAGTGGGACCCTGGAGACAGCCCTGGGGAAGGTCAAGCTGAATATTGGCGGCAAAGGCCTCGTGGAGAGTCAGTCCTCCTTTGGAGCCCTGAGGAAGCAGGAGGTGGACTTGCAGCAGCTCATCGGAGATGCCCAGGAGAGGTAATGGGAATTCTGCTCGGCATTTTGACTTTGACGCGCCTCTCATTTAAATTTTTAAAAAGTTATTTATTTACTTTGGACTGTGCTGGATCTTCGCTGCTGTGCGTGGGCTTTCTCCATTGCGGTGAGTCGGGGCTGCTCTCTAGTTGCCGTGTGCTGGGTTCCCGTTGCGGTGGCTTCTCTTGTTGTGGAACACGAGCTCTAGGTGCGTCTAGTACTTGTGGAACATGGGCTTAGTTGCCCTGTGACATATGGAATCTTCCTGGACCAGAGATCAAACCCGTGCCCCCTGCATTGGCAGGCAGATTCTTAACCATTGGACCACCAGGGAAGTCCCATGTCTCTCATTTATAGGTCATTCTGTGGGGTCATTCTGGTGGTCCAGTGGTTAAGACTCCAGGCATCCAATGTAGGGGGCGTAGGGGAACTAAGATCCCATAGCTGTGTGGCCAAAAAGAAGGTCATTTGTATCAGCAAACATTACTGAATGCTCATCGCTGAAATGTGATGAGCAGTTCATCCGTTAATCTGGACTTTCACTATTCTTAGCCCGAGCAGGGACACTTGGGAAACCCTTTAAAAGGATGTTACTTCAGGCAAATGTGTACTTTTAAAGAATCATATGATTTATAAAATACCAACAGTAAGAACGCTCTGTTCTACATTTCGGAATATTAAGATCAGAAGTGGGAAAACCACACTCCTCTCTCTGGCTCTTTATGATTTTCTGATTAGGGAAAGAAGAAAGCAGGTGAAGTACTTCGGGGAAGAGCTGGTTTTTAACTCTGAAATCTTGAAGACAATTCCACATTGTTTAAATTCCAGTAAATACAATTTACTCCAGTAAAACTGAAACCTCCAACTCAGATTGGGACTTGAACCCGGCCAAAACCCATAATGTTCCAACTGAGATCACACACCTGTTTTTAGGACTTAATGAAGTTCAGGTTCTTGATGTCTCATCACAAAGAATTCAGTGAGAGAAAGTGATAGGTAAGGAGTGAATTTGGAGAGAAACACACTCCACAGAGTGTGGGCCATCTTGGGCAAAAGCTGTGTCAAAATATGGTGTGGTCAACCTTTATGAGCTGCGTAATTTCATAGGCTAATAAGTGGGATAGTATTCCAACTACTTTGGGGAGGTGGCAGAGATTTCTGAGAGTTGGGCCACAGCCCACTTTTTGGTCTTTGGTTGGCCTTGGGACTGTCGTGGTGCCTGTGGATGTATCATTTTGCCAACTTGATGTGTTAGAATGAGTTGCACTGAGGTTCAAGGTCTAGTGCAAGTTGACTTGTCCACCATTTTGGACCCACTTGGTTCTAATCAATTTATGTTGTGTCCTCTGGCCATGTCATTTTTTCAAAGGTTGTGCCCTGCTCTCTTCTCTCCTATTTCAAAATGATTTGTTGTTATTTAGCCACTAATTTGTGTCTGACTCTTTGCAACCCCATGGACTGCAGCACGCCAGGCCTGCCTGTCCGTTGCTGTCTCCTAGAGTTTGCCCAAGTTCATGTCCATTGAATTGGTGATGCTATCCAACCATCTCATCCTCTGCCACCCTCTTCTTCTTTTGCCTTCAATCTGTCCCAGCATCAGGGTCTTTTCCAATGAGTTGGCTTTTCGCATCAGGGGCCAAAGTATTGGAGCTTCAACTTTAGCATCAGTCCTTCCAATGAATATTCAGGGTTGATTTCTTTTAGGATTGACTGGTTTGATCTCCTTGCTGTCAAAGGGACTCTCAAGAGTCTTTTCCAGCACCACAATTCAACGGTATCAGTTTTTCAGCACTGAACCTTCTTTATGGTCCAACTCTCACATCTGTTTCAAAATGATAATACATTATTATTTCTACCTTGTATTTCTTCAACATTCCTCAAGTAACTGCTGAATGAATGCCTACTACATACTGTTCTACATCTTGGGGATTCTGAAGTGAACAAAACACCAGCATTTCTGCCCTATATTCTTGGGGGAGAGAGAGACAACATGTAACTAAGTGATTATATATAGTATATTGATGGGGCTCACTGGAATGGAGAAAAATTTAGCAGAGAAGGGAGATAGAGGATGCCAGGAATGGGGTTTATGACTTGAAAAAGTGGCCAAGGAAGGCATCCTGGGGAAATTGGCATGACAGAAAAGACTTGAAGTTGGGGATGGGAGTGAGTGTAAAGATGTCTTAGGCAAGAAAGTTGTAGGCAGAGGTGGTGTGGCTGGAGCTGAGGCATCTGGGCAGGAGCAGGTGAGGTCAGAGAGGGCCTGTAGGACCTTGCAGGCCACTGAAAAAACTTTTAACTCTCACTCGGAACTTCCCTTGTGGCTAAAGAATTGCCTGCAATGCAGGAGACCTGGGTTCGGTCCCTGGGTTGACAAGTCCCGTGGAGAAAGGAACAGCTACCCACTCCAGTGTTCTGGCCTAGAGAATTCCATGGACAGAGGATCTGGCAGGTGACAGTCTGTAGGGTTGCAAAGAGTTGGGCAGGACTGAGCGACTTTCACTTTTCTTTTCCTGGGTGAGGTAGGAAGACACTGGAAGACTTTGAGGAGAGAAGTGACAGGATCTAACTTATGTTTTAGGAGGATCATTCTGGCAGCTGAAGAGAGACTGAATGGGTGGAAGCCAGGAGTCCTATTGAGAGGTTATTGCAATAGTCCTGATCAGAGATGATATTTCTAATTGAGAGGTTATTATAGTAATCCTGATGGGAGATGATATATCCATTTGTACAGAAACATATGTGCATTTTCTTGTGTGGTTTATCACCCTTTTTAAAACAGAAAATGCCAACCCAAATATATTGAGAAAACTCACTCGTGTAGAGAGAGGTAGTTTATCTCCTCTTTTCAGGATTATATGAAATATGTTTGCTCATTGAATAAAATACTGTTTAAAAATCAATAAAAATTACCATAAAACTCATGTATCAATTATTTGGTGGGCAGACTTTGTACAGATAATGAGGATGTTTGAGCAACTGAGGTCTTCAAAACCCATCCACCTTTCCACTAAGCTCTGATGTTTAATGGAGTTGAAGGACAGTGGTTGTTATTTGACTGTTGCCTCATGGCACTTTCTAGAACTCCAGGACTCCACTGCATTAGGACTCGGGGGCAGTAATTCCCTTTCTCAAAGAACTTTAAGCTCTCTCTGGTGACATGAGGTGGAAGGACAGCAACCTCTTTCTCTGATAGTCATGACCTTAGTTATCTTTTCTCTACTAATTTTCTTCTTTGGTAAAGAGGCATTTTCCTTCTCTACTACAATACCTACTGGGGGCATACAAGAAAAATATTTTCTGTTTATCTGAAAATGAAGTTTAACTTGGGGTCTTATATTTTTATTGGCTAAGTCTGGCAAATAAGGGGGAAGAGGGACAGAAGGGCTGGTGGTCCCTGTCTTTAGTCAGCCCTCTATAGTGTGTTTCTATTTTGCAGTCTTGTTATTTCTGTTTGAAGATCCACAGTTTGGCATGCTTATAATCACATTTCCCAATATAGGTTTCTCGCTCATCATGATTCAGGTGTAGAAGATTGTGCCAATAGGAAGCATATGGGGAGAAGTCAGTAAGTAGAGATGGGAGAAAATATTCTCAGAAAAAGAAGCTAAGACCAGAAGTTGTAAGTGGGGAGACAGGGAGAGAGGGAGGGGGAAGTATCTGCTGAGCAGCTACTGTGTGCTGGGCACTTTATGGGTGTCATCTCCTTTCCTCTACACAGCCGTCTCCTTTTAGGCCTGAGGATCTAAGGCTCAGGGAGGAGAAGTGACTTGTTCTCAGTCCCAGAGCTCAATTTGGGTGCTGCAGCTTGGATTCATCCCAGGATTTTCTGACTCCAAAACTCCTGTTCTTTCCTCTATATCATTCTTGAAGTGACTGTGAAGCAAAGGAGTTGACTGAGATACAAGTAGTTAAATTATAACAGGAGATGTAAAGGCAGAGGCGTGAACCCAGGTCCCCAGTGAGGGCACCTAGAGGGTGCACAGTGTTCCAGGCACCTATGAACAGCTGGTCCACCCACCTGGAGGTGCCCGCACGAAGGCATGAGATCATCTTGGGAGAGTTTAGACATTCTTTGTAATGGGGAAGCAATGGCCTGTGTGGAAGGGACAAGGGAAGAGGCAACACTGGGAATACATTTAAAGTCTAGAGATGGAAAACGTGTCTTATCACAGTCACCTCTTCCTTGTTCTGTTGCTAAGAGGTAAAGTTGAGCTACAAGGGGAGGAAAGATGAGGACTTGACCATAGGATGGAGATCATGTCAAGGTAACATTCTTGTTACTTGTTGGAGTAATAAATTCTTATCTATGTAGTCTGCCTGTCTTTGGACTCCCACAGCATCATCATGTCGATAAGACTGGCTGTTTGGTACATGCACGGCCTTGGGAGTGGTGATTAGTAATGCTTAAGTACTGTATGTTCTTGAGGGTTCATTTGCAGTCATTTTTATTTCAGGTCATTTAGATAAGTTGTCATCTGCATACAAGTTATTTTAGTCCTAGGAATTCAAAGTATTTGGTTTATTGTCTGTGAGATATGTGCACATCTCAAAAACAAGCTTCATCTAGCATTAAAAAAAACCC
>NW_011494936.1:1252694-1253135 GCF_000754665.1 Bison bison bison | reverse complement strand
AGCCATCTCATCCTCTGTTGTCCCCTTTTCCTCCTGTCCCCAATCCCTCCCAGCATGAGTCTTTTCAAATGAGTCAACTATTCACATGAGGTAGCCAATGTATTGGAGTTTCCGCTTTGGCATCATTCCTTCCAAAGAAATCCCAGGGCTGATCTCCTTTAGAATGGCCTGATTGGATCTCCTTGCAGTCCAAGGGACTCTCAAGAGTCTTCTCCAACACCACGGTTCAAAAGCATCAATTCTTCAGCGCTCAGTTTTCTTCACAGTCCAACTCTCACATCCATATATGACCACTGGAAAAACCATAGCCTTGACTAGACGGACCCTTGTTGGCAAAGTAATGTCTCTGGCTTTTCAGTATGCTATCTAGGTTGGTCATAACTTTCCTTCCAAGGAGTAAGCATCTTTTAATTTCATGGCTGCAGTCACCATTTGCAGTGA
>NW_011494936.1:1244703-1252594 GCF_000754665.1 Bison bison bison | reverse complement strand
TTAAAAAAAACCCAGGGACACGTATATATAACAGTTATCCAGCATTGTTGGGCATAAAGGCTATCCCTACAACCACAGGACTTACCTTCCAGATGTTGGAGATGACCCCTTTGAATGAGAGCTCTGCTGCTGCTGCTAAGTCGCTTCAGTCGTGTCCAACTCTGTGCGACCCCATAGACGGCAGCCCACCAGGCTCCCCCGTCCCTGGGATTCTCCAGGCAAGAACACTGGAGTGGGTTGCCATTTCCTTCTCCAATGCATGAAAGTGAAAAGTGAAAGTGAAGTCGCTCAGTTGTGTCCGACTCTTCGCGACCCCATGGACTGCAGCCTACCAGGCTCCTCTGTCCATGGGATTTTCCAGGCAAGAGTACTGGAGTGGGGTGCCAGAATGAGAGCTCTAGTTTATTGTAAAACATTTTTGATGGAAAACAGCCTAAGGCCTTTCCGTAATGACTCAGCTTCATGTTTTATTCTTAAGACCGAGAATTATTTATTCTATGATAAACTCATTAGTCTTTCCTCCTTGTTTTCTGTTGTCAGCTGCTATTTATGGATGCTTTAAGTATAATTGCCACACCCATTCCATCTCAGCCACTAATCTCCTAGTGTTTGAAGAAGTTTACTCCTGGTAAATAACTTCTGCAGACCCTGAAGTCAGGGTCACTTCTGGCCCTGGCCTCAGTTTCCCCAACTGTAGGTGGACTAGCCGGACTAGAGGTTCTTTAAGAGCTTTCTGTGGACTAAATGTAGAAGTGAGTGGACTTGAGTGCACACATCAGTTCCTTCTCCTTGCATTCAGAGCCATGGTTCCAGCTGATTTACAGAGACCGTGCCATATTGTGCTTTTCTGACCGTTTGGGGTTTAAGGAGGGTTGGCTATAACTGTACAGTCACACCTCACTCTCACTCTTTGGTGTATTGTAAAGCAAATTTTGGTTAAAAAAAAAGATTACATTTTTCCATGAATGCATACATTTTACATGAATACATACATGTAATTAGAAGTTTAATTCTTCATTAAGCATCCCAACCTGTAAACTATATGAAATTAATATATCATGCAAGCAATGTGTATGGCAGTGATAAACCTTCATAGTTATTTAAAGTCTTTTAAAATTGTACCTGAATAGTCTTTTTATATCTGAATACAAATTCCACAAGTTTTACACACAAGTGTAGTGGTAGTGTTAGTCGCTCAGTCATGTCCGACTCTCACCCGCCAGGCTCTTCTGTCCATGGGGTTCTCCAGGAGAGAATACTGGAGTGGATTGCCATTCCCTTCTCCAGAGGATCTTCCCGACCCAGGGATGGAACCCAGGTCTCCTGCATTGCAGGCAGATTCTTTACTGTTTGAGCTACAGGGAATTTAAATACTACTATTTATTATGGCCTACACATGACCTCTAAAGTTACTGTGATAGCTGTCCTGAGTGCAATTACAATGATATTTAAAAATATATTGCTGCGATTTATGCCAGAGAGTGTTCTGCCTATGTTGTCATCTAAGAGTTTTATAGTATTTGGCCTTATATTTAGGTCAGTTTATTTTTGTGTATAGTGTTAGGGTATGTTCTAGTTTCATTTTTTATGTGTAGCTGTCCAGTTTTCCCAGCACCAGTTACTGAAGAGACTGTCATTTCTTCATTGAATGTTCTTGCCTCTTTGTCATAGATTAGTTGACCATAGGCGTGTGGGTTTATCTCTGGACTTTGTATGCTGTTCCGTAGATCTGTATTTCTGTTTTATGTGCTAGTACTATAGTGTTTTGATGACTAGCTTTGTAGTAAAGTCTGAAGTCAGGGAGCCAGCTTCCTCTGGCTCTGTTTTTCTTTCTCTAGATTCCTTTGGCTATTAGGGATCTTTTGTGTCTCCATTCAGATTTTTAAAACTTTTATTCTAGTTCTGTGAAAAATGCCATTGGTAATTTGATAGGGATTGCATTGAATATGCAGATAGCCTTGGATATTGTAGTCATTTTGAAAATATTGTTTCTTCCAATCCAGGAACATCGTATATCTTTCCATCTGTTTGTGTCATAATTCGATTTCTTTCATCAGCATCTTTTAGTTTTCTGAGTACAAGTCTTTTGTGTCTGTAGGTAGGTTTATTCCTATGTATTTTATTCTTTTTGATGTGATGGTCAATGTGTTTGTTTCCTTAATTTTTCTGACCTTTTGGTGTTGGTGATAAAAATGTAGCAGATTTCGATGTATTAATTTTGTATCCTGCAACTTTACCAAGTTCAGTGATGAGCTCTAGTAGTTTTTTGGTAGTGTTTTAGGATTTTCTATGCATAGTATTATGTCATCTGCAGACGGTGAGTTTTACTTCTTTTCCAACTTGGATTCCTGTTATTTCTTTTTCTTCTCTGATTGCTAGGACTTCCAAAACTATATTGAGTAAAGGGGTGAGAGTAGACATCCTTGTCTGGTTCTTGATCTTGGACGAAATGCCTTCAGTGTTTCACCATTGAGAATGATGTTGACTTGGGTTTGTCCTATATGTTCTTTATTATTTTGAATTAGGTTCCCTCTATGCTCACTTTCTGGAGGGTCTTTTAAAATCATAAATGGCTTTGAATTTTGTCAGAAGCTTTTTCTGCATCTATTGAGATGATTGTGTTTTTTTAAATTTATTTTTAATTGGTTTACAGTATTGTATTTGTTTCTGCCAAACATCAACAGGAATCATTGTTGGTATACACATGTCCTCTCCCTCTTGAACCTCCTTCCCACCCCTCGCCCCATCCGACCCCTCTAGGTTGTTATAGATCCCTGGTTTGAGTTCCCAGAGTCATACATCAAATTCCCATTGGCTATCTATTTACACATGATAATGTATGTTTCCATGTTACTCTCTCCGTACATCCCACCCCCTCCTTCCTCCCCCGGCACTGGGTCCATAAGTCTGTTCTTTACATCTGTGTCTCCTTTGTTGTCTTGCAAATAATTTCATCAATACTGTCTTTCATGAGAAACGCTGGGCTGGAAGAAGCACAGGCTGGAATCAAGATTGCCGGGAGAAATATCAATAACCTCAGATGTGCAGATGACACCACCCTTATGGTAGAAAGTGAAGAGGAACTCAAAAGCCTCTTGATAAAAGTGAAAGAGGAGAGTGAAAAAGTTGGCTTAAAGCTCAACATTCAGAAAACGAAGATCATGGCATCTGGTTCCATTACTTAATGGGAAATAGATGGGGAAACAGTGGAAACAGTGTCAGACTTTACCTTTGGGGGCTCCAAAATCACTGCAGATGGTGACTGCAGCCATGAAAATAAAAGACGCTTACTCCTTGGAAGGAAAGTTATGACCAACCTAGATAGCATATTCAAAAGCAGAGACATTACTTTGCCAACAAAGGTCCGGCTAGTCAAGGCTATGGTTTTTCCTGTGGCCATGTATCAATATGAGAGTTGGACTGTGAAGAAAGCTGAGCACCGAAGAATTGATGCTTTTGAACTGTGGTGTTGGAGAAGACTCTTGAGAGTCCCTTGGACTGCAACGAGATCCAACCATTGGAAGGACTGATGCTGAAGCTGAAACTCCAATACTTTGGCCACCTCATGCGAAGAGTTGACTCATTGGAAAAGACCCTGATGCTGGGAGGGATTGGGGGCAGGAGGAGAAGGGGATGACAGAGGATGAGATGGCTGGATGGCATCACCGACGCAATGGATATGAGTTTGGGTGAACTCTGGGAGTTGGTGATGGACAGGGAGGCCTGGTGTGTTGCAATTCATGGGGTCGCAAAGCGTCGGACATGGCTGAGCGAACTGAACTGACGCGAACTGAACTGAACCATCTTTCTAGATTCTATATATATGCCTTAGTATACAATATTTGTTTTTCTCTTTCTGACTTACATCACTCTGTGTAATAGGCTCTAGGTTCATTCACCTCATTAGAACTGACTCAAATGCATTCCTTTTTATGGCTGAGTAATATTCCATTTTATATATATGTACCACTGCTTCTTTATCCATTTATCTCTTGATGGACATCTATTTTGCTTTCATGTCCTAGCTATTGTAAATAGTGCTGCAATGAACACTGGGGTACATGTGTCTTTTCCATTTTGGTTTCCTCAGGGTATATGCCTAGGAGTGGGATTGCTGGGTCATATGATGGTTTTATTCCTAAATTTTTAAGGAATCTCCATACTGTCTTCCATAGTGGCTGTATCAATTTACATTCCTGTCAACAGTGCAAGGGGGTTCCCTTTTCTCCACATCCTCTCCAACATTTACTGTTTGTAGACTTTTTGATGATGGCCATTCTGACCAGTGTGAAGTGATATCTCATTGTAGTTTTGATTTGCATTTCTCTAATAATGACTGATGTTAAGCATCTTCTCATGTGTTTGTTAGCCGTCTCTGTCTCTTCTTTGGAGAAATGTCTTTTTAGGTCTTTTGCCTACTTTTTGATTGGATTGTTTGTTTTTCTGGTATTGACTTGTGCGACTTGTATGATTGCTTGTGTATTTTGGAAATTAATCTTTTGTCAGTCGTTTCATTTGCTATTATTTTCTCATTCTGAGGGTTGTCTTTTTACCTTGTTTATAGTTTTCCTTTGCTGTGCAAAAGCTTTTAAGTTTAATTAGGTCTGACTTGTTTGTTTTTGTTTTTATTTCCATTACTCTAGGAGGTGGGTCATAGAGGATCTTGCTGTGATTTATACCATAGAGTGTTCTGCCTATGTTTTCCTCTAAGAGTTTTATAGTTTCTGGTCCTACATTTAGGTCTTTAATCCATTTTGAGTTTATCTTTGTGTATGGTGGTCAGAAGTTTTCCTTATATTTTTGACAAAGGAGGCAAGAATATACAATGGGGCAAAGATAGCCTCTTTAATAAGTGGTGCTGGGAAAACTGGACAGCACATGTAAAAGAATGAAATTAAGACACTTTGTAACAAAATAGACAAAAATCATATGGTTTTTATTCTTCAGTTTGTTAATATGGAATATCATATTGATTCATTTGCTTGCATTGAAGAATCCATGCATCCTTGGGATAAATCCCACTTGATCATGGTGTATGATCCGTTTAATGTATGGTTGGATTTGGTTTGCTAGTATTTTGAGAATTTTTGCTTCTATGTTCTTCTATATTGGCCTGTAATTTTCTTTTCTTTCTTTTTGTTATCTTTATTTGGCTTTAGTATCAGGGTGATGCTGGCCTCATAGAATGAAGCTGGGAGTGTTTCTTCCTCTACAGTTTTTTTTTTTTTTTTGAAAGAGTTTCGAAAGGATAGGTGTTAACTTTCCTATAAATGTTTGATAGAATTCATTTTGAAGCCGTCTGTTCTTGGACTTTTGTTGAAACTTTTAAAATCACAGTTTCAATTTCAGTACTTGTAGTTGGTCTGTTCGTATTTTCTATTTCTTCTTGTTTCAGTCTTGGGAGGTTTTGCTGTTCTAAGAATTTTCCATGTCTTCTAGGTTTTCCATTTTATTGGACTGTGTGTTGCTTGTAGTAGTCTCTTACGATCCTTTATATTTTTCTGGTGTCCATTGTAACTACTCCTTTTTCATTTCTAATTTTATTGATTTGAGCCCTCTCTTTTTTTTTTCTTGGTGAGTCTGGCTAAAGGTTTATGCATTTTATTTATCTCTTCAAAGAACCAGCTTTTAGTTTCATTGATCTTTTCTATTGTTTTCTTCATCTCTCTATTTATTTCTGCTTTGATCTTTATGATTTCTTTCCTTCTGCTAACTTTGGGTTTTGTTTGTTCTTCCTTCTCTAGTTGCTTTAGGTGTAAGGTTAGGTTGTTTATTTGTGTTCGTTCTTGTAGTTGGACTTCTGGTTTGTTGGAAGCTATAAACTTCCCTCTTAGAGCTGCTTTTGCCATGCCCCATAGGTTTTGGATCATCATGTTTTTGTTGTCATTTGTCTCTAGATTTTTTTTTAAATTTCCTCTTTGATTTCTTCAGTGATCCATTGATTGTTTAGTAACATATTGTTTAGCCTCCACATGTTTGTGTGTGTTTTTTTTTTTTAACAGCTTTTTTTCTTGTAGTTGATTTCTATTCTCATAGTGTTGTGGTCAGAAAAGGAGCTTGATATGATTTCAGTTTTCCTAAATTTTTTGGCACTTGATTTGAGGCCCAAGATGTGATCTGTTCTGGAGAATGTTCCATGTGCACTTGAGAAGAAAGTGCTGTTTTGGATGGACTGTTCTATAAATACTAATTAAGTTCATCTGGCCTATTGTGTCATTTAAGGTCTATGTTTCCTTATTGATCTTCAGTCTGAATGATCAGTTCACTGGTGTAAATGGGGTGTTAAAGTCCTTCATTATTATTGTGTTACTCTTTAGTTCCCCTTTTATGGCTGTTGGTATTTGGCATACATATTGAGGTGCTCCTGTGTTGGGTGCATATATATTTACAATTGTTATATCCTCTTCTTGGATTAATCCCTTGATCATTATGTAGTGTCTTTCCTTGTCTCTTGTTACAGTAATTTGAAGTCTGTTTTTTTCTGAGTATTGCTACTTCAGCTTTCTTTTGATTGCCATTTGAGTGGAATATATTTTCTGTCTTACCTTCAGTGTTTGTGTCCCTAGATCTGAAGTGGTTCTCTTATATATAGGTCTTGTTTCTGTATGTATTCATCTGGTCTATATCTTTTTGTTGGATCATTTAGTTCATTTAAATTTAAGATAATTATCAATATGTATGTTCCTAATACAATTTTATTAATTGCTTGGATTTATTTTTGTAGGTCTTTTTTCTTCCCTTCCTCTCTTGCTCACATTTCTTGTGATTTGATGACTATCTTCAGTGTTGTGTTTGGGTTGCTTTTTCATTTTGTGTCTGTATCTATTGTTTTTTAGTTTGCAGTTTCCATGAGGTTTTGTTATAGCTGTCTATACATATAAAAGGTTATTTTAAGTTGCTGGTCTCTTAATTTCACGTGCATTTCCCATTTCCTGCATTTGTACTCTCATCTTTTCATAGCTGCTGCTTTGTGTGTGGATGACTTTGACTTTTACTGTATATTTTCCTCTATTGGTGTGCTTTCCCATTTGTGATTTTTTTTTGTTTATAATTGTGCCCTCTCCCTTGAGAAAACTAGGGAAATTCTTTCAGCATTTGTTGTAAAGCTGGTTTGCTGGTGCTGAATTCTCTTAGCTTTTACTTGCCTTTAAAGCTTTTGATTTCTCTGTCAAATCTGAATGAGAGCCTTGCTAGGTAGAATATTCTTCATTCTAAGTTCTTCCGTTGCATTACATGAAATATATCATACCACTCCCTTCTGGCCTGCAGAGTTTGTGCTGAAAAATCAGCTAATGACTGTAGGGGAATTCCTTATTTTGTTACTTGTTGCTTTTCCATTGTTATTTTTAATATTTTCTCTGTCTTTAATTTTTGTCAACTTGGTTACTGTGTGTCTTGACATGTTTATATTGGCATGTTCTTTCTTGGGTTTATATTATGTGGGACCCTGTGCTTCCTTTCAGCTATTATCTCTTCAAATATTTCCTTAGGTCCTCTCTCCCTCTCCTTTCCTTCGTGGAACACTGTAATGTGAATATTGGTGCATTTCATGTTTTTCCAGAAGTCTCTTAGATTGTCCTCATTTCTTTTCATTCTTTTATTTTTATTCTGTATTGCAGCAGTGATTTCTACAGTTCTGTCTTACAGTTCACTTATCCGTTCCCCTGCCTCATTATTCTGCTACTGATTTGGTCTAGCGTATTTTTCATTTATTATATTGTTCATCTCTGTTCTTTAAATCTTCTGGCTCTTTTTTTCTTTTTTGTATTGGTTTTGCCATACATCAACATGAATCCGCCACAGGTGTACACGTGTTCCCCATTCTGAACCCCTCTCCCACCTCCCTCCCCATACCCTCCCTCTGGGTCACCAGTGCACCAGCCCCAAGCTT
>NW_011494936.1:1243352-1244603 GCF_000754665.1 Bison bison bison | reverse complement strand
AACACATCATCACTCCCTCCAGCCTTACAAGCTGTTCCCTCAGGCACAGTATAAAGCGGCTCAGGCGAAGGGGCGGAAAGCTCTGTAACTTCGGGTTCTGTGGAATCCCTGAGAGCCGTTTGAATTTTATGTCCCTCATGTTCAGGATCCAGACAGTCTCTTATGAGAGTCCACAAAGAAAAAGCATCCACAGGGACACGATTGGGACCATGTAAGGAATAATATGTCTGCAATTGTTTTCCTACTTTTTTCCAAGTTTCCAGACTAACTGTTCCTTCCTCTGGAAACCAGGGACAAACCTCTTCTATAAAAAGTAAAAACTTCTCTAGCTGTAACTTATTTACATGAATTCCCCTACCTTTTAACATAGTTTTCAACATATGTACAAATAACTGGCGGCTATTGCCTTGTCCCATGATTTATTACTCTCGACAGTAACACTTCCTGCCCTTTACTTTAATTAATTAGGAATTCCTTGTTACTTACCTCAATCTTGGCGGGCAGCGGCCGTCGTGGTGCTCCGATTCCCGAGTTCCTGTTCGGGCGCCACCTGCCAGTGCCAGCCGGCAAAGTCGATCAGGTCCCGAGAATATGCACGGCGGGGCTAAGAAAGGAAACTAAAGCAAGAGACTACAACAAAGATGGGGTCGAGAGGTTCAGACACGTCTCCACGAAGGGACGCAGTCTGACACCAACTTTATTCAGCATCTTATATTTATACAGAAGAGCGTGAGAAAGACAAGACAGTTGACACTTTTTCTTGGTTGACCTGTACATCTTACAAACAGTCACAAGAAATCTTGAGAGCATGGGAATGGCACCCTGTTATTATTTCTTACACCAGATAACATTTCTCTGTGCGTGAGAAGTTTGCACAGAACTCCAAGTGTCTGCAGTAAATAGCACCTAATCTCTGGGGTGGCAGGACAGAGAGCTATGTTTGCAAACAAACCCTCAAGGACTGAGGCAGCTCCCAGAGCTTGTGTCCTTCAGACAGAGGACCCCGTTCTCATGGGCAGCTCCCTGCATCTCCCCCTTTCTTTTTATATAGGCGCACGCTTATGTTCCTTTAACCACAATTTCCATAGATGGAAGCCTTTATCATCCATAGATCATCAATCAGTTTTTTAATTAAACAAGGTGCAAGAAATAAAACATTTAAATTATTAAGAATAGTCCTCTTATGGCTGCTCCCAAGTACCAAATACTATTGACAGTAGGTACATGTTGAAAAAGTTCTTTAACAAAAGA
>NW_011494936.1:1241250-1243252 GCF_000754665.1 Bison bison bison | reverse complement strand
CAAATGTATTCTTTTTAATGGCTGAGTAATACTCCATTGTGTATATGTACCCAGCTTTCTTATCCATTCGTCTGCTGATAGACATCTAGGTTGCTGGCTCTTTTTAAAAACATTTCTTGTATCTTCTTGATCTGTGCCTCCATTTTTTCCCCAAGATCTCAGATCATCCTTACTATCATTACTCTGAATTCTTTTTCAGTAGATTGTAGTCGTACTTCTGGGATTTTTTTTCTTGTTTCTTTGTGTGGGACATGTTCCTATGCTATATCATTTTGTCTAAGTTTCTGTAATTGTGGTTTCCATTCTGCAGTCTGCAGGGTTGTAGTTCTTGGTTCTGCTGTCTGCCCCCTGGTGGATAAGGCTGGGCTCAGAGGGCTTAATGGAGAAGGAAATGGCAACCCACTCCAGTATTCTTGCCTGGAGAATCCCAGGATGGAGGAGTCTGGTGGACTGCTCTCCATGGGGTCGCACAGAGTTGGACACGACTGAAGCGACTTAGGAGCAGCAACAGAGGGCTCAAACATGCCTTGTGTGCACCAGGACCCAGAGACACCATAGAGGCTGAGACAGAACTGTGCTTGGGTGTCTCCTGAGGAGGTGCAGGTCAGCAGTGGACTACTGCGGTGGCAGGGGCTCTGAGTGCAGTAGACCTGGATATGGCATAAGTCCTCTTGGAGGAGGTCACCATTAATCCTACCATAGAGCCGCCAGAACTTAAATAGGACTGGGGAAGCAGATTCTTGGATGGCACAAACAGAATCGTGTGTGCACCAGGACCCAGGAGAAAGGAGCAGTGAGCCCACAAGAGACTGACCCAGACTTGTGCATGAGTGTGCAGGAGTCTCTGGCAGAGGTGTCAGTTGGCAGTGGCCTGCTGCACGGTTGGGGGCACTGAGTGTAGCAGTGCTTGTATGGGACCTTTTGAAAGAGGTCCCCATTATCTTCATTACCTCTACCATAGTTTGGCCTTGGGTCAAACAACAGGGAGGGAACAAAGGCCCACCCTTCAAAAGAAAATTGGATTAAAGATTTACTGAGCATGGCCCCACCCATCAGAACAAGACCCAGTTTTCCCTTCAGTCAGTCTCTCCCATCAGGAAGCTTCCATAAGCCTCTTATCCTTCTCCTTCAGAGGGCAGAGAGACTGAAAACCACAATTAGAGAAAACAAACCCATCTGATCACATGGACCACAGCCTTGTCTAACTTAATGAAACTATGAGCCATACCGTGTAGGGCCACCCAAGACAGACAGGTCATGGTGGAGAGTTCTAACAAAACATGGTCCACTGGAGAAGGGAATGGCAAACCACTTCAGTATTCTTGCCTTGAGAACCCCATGAACATTATGAAAGGGTGAAAAGATAGGACACTGAAAGATGAACACCTCAGGTCAGTAGGTGCCCAATATGTTACTGGAGATCAGTGGAGAAATAACTCCAGAAAGACTGAAGAGATGAGCCAAAACAAAAACAACATCCTGTTGTGGATATGACTGGTGATGGAAGTAAAGTCTGATGCTGTAAAAAGTAACATTGCATAGGAACCTGGAATGATAAGTCCATGAATCAAGGCAAATTGGAAATGGTCAAACAGGAGATGGCAAGAGTGAACATCAACATTTTAGGAATCATCCAACTAAAATGGACTGGAATGGGTGAATTTAGCTCAGAAGACCATTATATCTACTATTGTGGTCAAGAATCCCTTAGAAGAAATGGAGTAGCCATCATAGTCAACAAAAGAGTCTGAAATGCAGTTCAGTTCAGTTCAGTTGCTCAGTCATGTCTGACTCTTTGTGACCCCATGAATCGCAGCACGCCAGGCCTCCCTGTCCATCACCAACTTCCAGAGTTCACTCAAACTCATGTCCATCGAGTCGGCAATACCATCCAGCCATCTCATCCTCTGTTGTCCCCCTTTTCCCTGCCCCAATCCCTCCCAGCATGAGTCTTTCAAATGAGTCAACTCTTCACATGAGTAGCCAATGTACTGGAGTTTCT
>NW_011494936.1:1240459-1241150 GCF_000754665.1 Bison bison bison | reverse complement strand
AAGCCCAGTAAGCACTTGAATATTCTTCAGAGTGTGCAGTATTAATCTGATTTAAGATAATTATAAGGTTATCAGGAAGCTTAAAGGCGATATCGGATCACCCTGCACAGTGACACGATTCTGTGCCTCTTGCATCAATGCCTGAAGTTGTTGCCGAGATGGTAATTCATCATGCTCTTGAATCGTCAATCTCCTCATTTGGTTTGCTAGAGATTGTCTCCGCCGTGCGTACCAACCTTTCCGGCAGCCAGCGCGGCGCTTCGGCATCCTGTGGGAAAACACAAACATGCCCTCATCCCCAAATTAGTACTAGATCTGGTCCATACCATTTTCCCACAAGTGGGTCTTTCCAAAAGACTTTAGGTCTTATTGTTTGCGCATCAAAGTTCCAAAATCGCTGGGCTGCTGAACGGCCACTTATATCCAATTGTAAAAAATTTAAAACAAATAAAGCATGGTTTAGAGAGTGGGAGGGGGTATTGGGATACAATTCCCCCTTCTTTAGTTTTTGCAATTGATGTTTGAAAGTTTGATGTGCCCATTCAATGATTCCTTGACCTTGAGGATTATAAGGGATACCCGATTTATGTGAGATAGACAATTGCGTACAAAATAGTTGAAAATTTTTTCCAGTGTATCCTGGACCATTGTCTGTTTTTATGGTCTTAGGGGTTCCCATAACAGCAAAACA
>NW_011494936.1:1239518-1240359 GCF_000754665.1 Bison bison bison | reverse complement strand
TTTCACTCTTCTCTTTCACTTTCATCAAGAATCTTTTTAGTTCCTCTTTACTTTCTGCATAAGGGTGGTGTCATCTGCATATCTGAGGTTATTGATATTTCTCCCGGCAGTCTTGATTCCAGCTTGTGCTTCTTCCAGCTCAGCGTTTCTCATGATGAAATGCAGTACTTAGATACAATCTCAAAAGTGACAGAATGATCTCTGTTCGTTTCCAAGGCAAACCATTCAATATCACAGTAATCCAAGTCTATGCCCCGACCAGTAACGCTGAAGAAGCTGAAGTTGAATGGTTCTATGAAGACCTACAAGACCTTTTAGAACTAACACCCAAAAAAGATGTCCTTTTCATTATAGGGGACTGAAATGCAAAAGTAGGAAGTCAAGAAATACCTGGAGTAACAGGCAAATTTGGCCTTGGGGTACAGAATGAAGCAGGGCAAAGACTAACAGAGTTTTGCCAAGAGGACGCACTGCTCACAGCAAACACCCTCTTCCAACAACACAAGAAAAGACTCTACACATGGACATCACCAGATGGCCAATACCGAAATCAGATTGATTATATTATTTGCAGCCACAGATGGAAAAGCTCTATACAGTCAGCAAAAACAAGACCGGGAGCTGACTGTGGCTCAGATCATGAACCCCTTATTGCCAAATTCAGACTAAAATTGAAGAAAGTAGGGAAAACCACTAGACTATTCAGGTATACCTAATCAAATCCCTTACGATTATACAGTAGAAGTGAGAAATAGAGTCAAGGGATTAGATCTGATAGAGTGCTTGAAGAACTATGGACAGAGGTTCATGACATTGTACAGGAGGCAGTGATCAAGACCAT
>NW_011494936.1:1237652-1239418 GCF_000754665.1 Bison bison bison | reverse complement strand
CTAGCTTCTCCGGATTGTAGAGAGGCATGTAAAAAGCCGGAGAAGGTGTCAATAGTAACATGAACAAATTTTTGTTTACCAAATTCAGGAATATGGGTAACATCCATTTGCCATATATCCTTTGGCAACAATCCTCGGGGATTAACTCCATAATGGGGGATGCTAAAAAATTGAGGACATGTTTGACATTGTTTAACAATCTGTCTGGCTGCTTCTCGAGTAATGCCAAATTGAAGTCTTAAGCTATTGCTGTTTTGATGGTGTAAGCTGTGAGAAGTTTTTGCCATTTGTTCCAATGAAGGAAATATCATACGTGTAGCTTCATCAGCCAAAGCATTGCCTCGTGCTAAAGGTCCAGGAAGTCCAGAGTGAGCACGAATATGACCAAAATAGCATTGATTAACTCTGGAGCAAATTAAATGTTGTATATCACGAAAAAGAGTTTGGATAGTAGAATTCAGGGTACCAATAAATGGAACAGTCTCAATAGTGTTTAAGGCTCTTATGATATATTGACTGTCAGAATATAAATTAAATGGAGCAGAGATTTGTAATAGAGTCTGAAAAACGGCAAGTAGTTTTACTTCTTGAGCAGACTTATAATTAGTACGCCAGGCGGCAGTATTGTCCTGTATAATCAAACTAGCTATTCCTTTAGAAGAGCCATCAGTAAATACAGTTAGGGCATCGGCAAGGGGCTGAGAAACAACGATTTTTGGGAAGAGAAATTGGTGATAGTGAGCAAATTGCAAAATTTTATCCGAGGGATAATGATTATCAAGCCGTTCACTAAAACCAGCTAAGGCAATAACCCTATTTAGCCAACACCATTCCTGCCTGCTCATCTCTTATCATTTTACCAATTGTCTGAAGCAGGCGGGCAACAAAATCTTGATATGGTTCATCTGGCCCCTGGCAAATTTTAGATAAATCTTCAGTCTTTTTATCTGAATTTGGAAGCTTTTTCCATGCTCATAGAGCCGCAGCACTAATCTGAGGGTAGGCTCTAGGCAAATAATTAAGTTGATTATTAGTGTCTCGATAATCTCCCTCTCCCACCATCATTTCATAAGTGGTGGTCAGTCCCTGTCGCCGATTGATATCGGCTGTGATCCCATACTGTTCAGCAAACTCAGATTTCCATAGTAAATAATCTCCTCCAGATAAACAAGCTCAGGCAACCTGTTTCCAATCATTAGGTGGCAGATTTTGGTTTCTTAAAGCCTCTATAATAGCCTGAGTAAATGGCGCAGTCGGGCCGTATTGTGCACAAGCCATTTTTAACTCTTTCAGTTGCTTAAAGGGCAGCGGTTCATAATACCTTTGCTGTTGAGCATTTTCAAATACTGGATAGATTCCTGAAAACCCGGGAATATATTCTCCTTCTTCATTAGCTCGCTTAATTGCTTGTTGAAGAAGAGATAATAATATCTCACTTTTAATTTTTATGTTTTCACCGGGCAAAGAAGCAGGGATAGATATAAGCGCTCGCGGTCCTACGAAAGGCCGAGGTGAATCGAGTCCAGCAAGAACCGAGGGGGGATATGCTGGAGGCACAGGCTGGCTGGAGTGGGAGTCTCCCTGTACATCCTTTTTTACTGCTATAACAATCTTCTGAATTAAATTCTCCAGCTGTTCTTCAGAAAGCCCTGAATGCTTTAATTCCCCTTTTCCCGAGGGGGATTGCATGTTAACCATCATCTCCCAAGGCATATCCTCTCTATGGTACTGAGCCGCTTGTTCATTTAACTCTTCCTGTTCATCAG
>NW_011494936.1:1235885-1237552 GCF_000754665.1 Bison bison bison | reverse complement strand
GATGATGCTGTGAAGGTGCTGCACTCAATATGCCAGCAAATTTGGAAAACTCAGCAGTGGCCACAGGACTGGAAAAGGTCAGTTTTCATTCCAATCCCAAAGAAAGGCAATGCCAAAGAATGCTCAAACTACTGCACAATTGTACTCATCTCACACGCTAGCAAAGTAGTTCTCAAAATTCTCCAAGCCAGTCTTCAACAGGATGTAAACTGTGAACTTCCAGATGTTCAAGCTGGATTTAGTAAAGGCAGAGGAACCAGAGATCAAATTGCCAACATCAATTGGATCCTTGAAAAAGCAAGAGAGTTCTAGAAAAACATCTACTTCTGCTTTGTTGACTTTCCAAAGCCATTGACTGTGTGAATTACAACAAACTGTGCAAAATTCTGAAAGAGATGGGAATACCAGACCACCTGACCTGCCTCTTGAGAAATCTGTATGCAGGTCAGGAGCAACAGTTAGAACTGGACATGGGACGACTGACTGGTTCCAAATCGGGAGAGGAGTACGTCAAGGCTGTATATTGTCACCCTGCTTGTTTAACTTATATGCAGAGTACATCATGAGAAATGCTGGTCTGGATGAAGCACAAGCTGAAATCAAGATTGCTGGGAGAAATATCAATAACCTCAGATATGCAGATGACACTACTCTTATGGCAGAAAGCAAAGAAGACCTAAAGAACTTCTTGATGAAAGTGAAAGAGGAGAGTGAAAATGTTGGCTTAAAACTCAACATTCTGAAAACTAAGATCATGGCATCTCGTCCCGTCACTTCATGGCAAATAGATAAGGAAGCAATGGAAACAGTGACAGACTTTATTTTTGAGGGGGCCCCCAAATCACTGCAGATGGTGACTGCAGCCATAAAATTAAAGACACTTGCTCCTTGGAAGAAAAGGTATGACCAATCTAGACAGCATTTTAAAAAGCAGAGACATTACTTTGCCAACAAAGGTCCATCTAGTCAAAGCTATGGTTTTTCCAGTGGTCATGTATGGATGTGAGAGTTGGGCTAAAAAGAAAGCTGAGTGCCGAAGAATTGATGCTTTTGAACCGTGGTGTTGGAGAAGACTCTTGAGAGTCCCTGGGAGCAAGGAGATCCAACCAGTCCATCCTAAAGGAAATCAGTCCTGAATATTCACTGGAAGGACTGATGCTGAAGCTGAAACTCCAATACTTTGGCCGCCTCATGCAAAGAACTGACTCATTTGAAAAGACCTTGATGGTGGGAAGGATTGAAGGCGGGAGGAGCAGGGGATGACAGAGGATGAGATGATTAGATGGCATAACTGACTCAATGGACATGAGTGTCCGTGCCAGCCGGCAAAGTCGATCAGGTCCCGAGAACATGCATGGCGGGGCTAAGAAAGAAACTAAAGCAAGAGACTACAACAAAGATGGGGTCGAGAGGTTCAGACACGTCTCCACGAAGGGACGCAGTCTGACACCAACTTTATTCAGCATCTTATATTTATACAGAAGAGCGTGAGAAAGACAAGACAGTTGACATTTTTTCTTGGTTGACCTATACATCTTACAAACAGTCACAAGAAATCTTGAGAGCATGGGAATGGCACCCTATTATTATTTCTTACACCAGATAACATTTCTCTGTGTGAGAAGTTTGCACAGAACTCCAGGTGTCTGCAGTAAATAAGCGCCTAA
>NW_011494936.1:1211295-1235785 GCF_000754665.1 Bison bison bison | reverse complement strand
AAAGAAAAAGCATCCACAGGGACACGATTGGGACCATGTAAGGAATAATATGTCTGCAATTGTTTTCTGACTTTTTTCCAAGTTTCCAAACTAGCTGTTTCTTCCTCTGGAAACCAGGGACAAACCTCTTCTATAAAAAGTAAAAACTTCTCTAGCTGTAACTTATTTACATGAATTCCCCTACCTTTTAACAGTTTTCAACATATGTACAAATAACTGGCGGCTATTGCCTTGTCCCATGATTTATTACTCTCGACAATAACACTCCCTGCCCTTCAAATAGTTAGGAATTCCTTGTTACTTATCTCAATCTTGATGGGCAGCAGCCGTCGTCGCGCTCCAATTCCCGAGTCCCTGTTCGGGCGCCACCTGCCGGTGCCAGCCTGCAAAGTCGATCAGGTCCCGAGAACGTGCACGGCGGGGCTAAGAAAGAAACTAAAGCAAGAGACTACAACAAAGATGGGGTCGAGAGGTTCAGACACGTCTCCACTAAGGGACTCAGTCTGACACCAACTTTATTCAGCATCTTATATTTATACAGAAGAGGTGAGAAAGACAAGACAGTTGACATTTTTTCTTGGTTGACCTATACATCTTACAGTCACAAGAAATCTTGAGAGCATGGGAATGGCACCCTGTTATTATTTCTTACACCAGATAACATTTCTCTGTGTGAGAAGTTTGCACAGAACTCCAGGTGTCTGCAGTAAATAAGCGCCTAATCTCTGGGGTGGCGGGACAGAGAGCTATGTTTGCAAGCAAACCCTCAAGGACTGAGGCAGCTCCCGGAGCTTGTGTCCTTCAGACAGAGGACCCCGTTCTCACGGGCAGCTCCCTGCACATGAGTTTGAGTAAACTCCAGGATTGGTGATGGACAGCGAGGCCTGGCATGATACAGTTCATGGGGTTGCAAAGAGTCGGACACGACTGAGTGACTGAACTGAACTGAGAGGCTTGTGCAGGTGGCAGGAACTGTTTACTGCCCACTGGTGGATGGAGGTGGGTCTTGTCCCTCTGGTGGGCAAGGGCAATTCAAGGGGTCTGTTGACTCTGCAGCTGTGGGCTCAGGAAGAGTTTGCACAGCCTGTCTACCAGTGGGTGGGACTGTGTTCTTCCCCTCTTGGTTGGTTGGCCTGAGAGATTTCAGGAGTGGAGGCTGTTGAGTGGGGCCTGGTCTTGGTGAGCAAATGGTGGCCTCCAGCAGGGCTCACGCCAAGGAGTACTCCCCAGAACTGCTGCCACTAGTGTCTTTGTCCCTGCAGGGACTCATAGTTGTGTCCTGCCTCTGCAGGATACTAGCACGTAGGTCTGGCCCAGGCTGTTAGAAGGTCACTTCTTTTTTCCCTGGGTCCTAGTGTACATGAACTTGTGTGCGCCTTCTTAGAGTGGAGTTCTTGTTTTCTCCAGTTCAGTGGAATTCCTGCAATAAAATGCCTCTGGGCATCAAAGTTAGATGCTCTTGGGGTTCCTCCTCCCAATGCTTAAGATCCCCCCACCAGGTTCAGAGCCCAACTTGGGGCTCAGAACCTTCATTATTGTGGGGGAACCTCTGTGATGTGATTATTTTCCCATTTGTGAGTTGCCCATTCTGGGAGAGGAGGTATGGGATTTGATTTTATCACCATTACACCCTCCGACTGTCTCATGGCTTCTTCTTTGTCTTTAGATCTTTTGTGGTATGTTTCAGTGTTTTTTTTTGTCAATGGTTTTTAGCAGTTAGTTCTCATTTTGGTGTTTTCATGAGATGAGGTGAGCTCGTGTCTTTCTCTGGCATTGTTATTTTTAATAGAGTTTGTGCCTAACAATTTAAAGACGTCTAGCCACGTGTACTTGGAGAAAGAGAGTTTCCTGAATCTTGTTCTTTTGCTTACGCTCTTCTTTTTCTTCCACGGGGAAAGTCTTTCAGTAGGCAAAATAAACCAGGTGAAGGCATCTTAGGGTCTGGGAATGTGAGCGTCAAGCAGCCCCTCTTCCTGCTCTTTTCTTGCTGGTGTTTTTGGTGGTGGTATTTTTAGGCTAACTGGTAAACTTCAGGTTCATTTTTTTGAAATAAAAAATTTCATTAGTGAAATGGGGTTCATGTTCTGAAGGAGTTTTTGTAAGAATTAAATAAGAACATATAAACAAAGCATGGCCCATAGCAAGTTCTCAAAAATTGTAGTTATTAGCGTGAACACTTCCATAATTATTGCTATTCTGAGCAGCCCCCAATAGAGCCTGGCTATAGAAGATGGCAAAGGTCAGAGCTGTGGGAAGGTAAGGGGTGCCTTAGTGTTTTGTGACGGGGCAGAAGATGCAGTTTCAGAAGAGAAATGAAGTGAAGCCCTTGGGGTTTCTGATGCTGACATCTTGCAGCCTTGTTTCGCTCCTCTGTGGAGGAGGCAGGCAGCCATGTGGTCTGTACCGTGAACCCCACCATGGAAGGACTGACTGTCTTCAGTGAGTCAGACTTGCATGTGCCAGCAGCCTGGCTTCTCCGGAATGAGTGTAGACCTAGACATGTTTCTTGGCATATAAAAGTCAGGAAAGCACACGGGTTATTCTTACAGAATGTTCTGTTTTTTTTTTTTTTTACAGGAGATGCTTGTTCAGTTCTTGAATGAAAATGTATGAAATTCTTTTTTTTTTAAAGGTTGTTTTTTAAGTATTTATTTTTGGCTGCGCTTGCAGCTAGTGGGCTCTAGAGCATGGGCTCAGAAGTAATGGCTCATGGGCTTAGTTGGTCCATGGCATGTGGAATCTTCCCAGAGCAGGGATCGAACTCATGTGTCCTGCATTGGCAGACAGATTCTTATCCACGGCACCACCAGGGAAATCCAAAGGTGTATGAAGTTCTTGAGCAGTATTAGTAAGCTATTACCGTCTCTCATCATATCCTTTTTGGAAAGAGCAGCAATAAAGCTCTCAAGGCCGCATCAGATCCTCAGACCCACTGTTTTGTAAAAGGTGTCTTTCCTGAGACCTCCAGGCCATGCCTGTCTCTGTGGTGTCTGTAAGTCAGTCAGTTTCTTGCTGGTTGTTGTTGTTTTTTTTCTTTCTAGATTATTCTGTCTCCTGGTTTGTGTTTTAGTTCTCAGCTTTGGGGACTTCGGGACACTTGTTTGACCTCTTGTTTTTATTTGAGCCGAGCCCCTCCTGTGGAGGAGTGGGTCTTCTGAGGATTCTTTTCAATATTTGATCCCGGGGTAATTTTTGTTTTACAGAAATCATTCTGTCCTATGAACTTTATTTTAAAGGCTACTTCAGATCTTTCTGGAGCTAGGTAGGACTTATGTCATAAGGAGAGAAATTCTTGTACTGTTTTCTTTTAAGGTTGATAGACATAATTTCATCAAATCCAAGATTTCATCCTTTGTATATACCACCCTTGTATATACCACTAAGAACACTGCCAACTAAACAGGTCACCTGTTCATTTACAAACATCCTGATTTCAGAGAAGTGAAAAAATATGTTTAAAAATTGGCAAGATGTGATGTACAAAATTGGGTCGGCAGGAATTAGGAGTTAGAGTTTAGGCGAGCAGACGTTTATTCCCGTGGAGCTTTCATGCCGTGTCTGACACCCAACACTGAACTTCTCATTGTCTCTCCATACCCGCTTCACTGCCTGACTCCCCTCCAGGTGCTGGTTGGTGCAGCGTTAAGTCCAGTTGTCTTGGCCAGAAATCTGCTGACACGGCTCCCTCCTGGCCTTCCCTCCCACACCTAGTCTCCCACTAGTTGATTCTGCCTCTCGAATATCTGTCCTGCTCTTCTCATGCCCCAGCCTCACATTGCCCTGCTGCAGGCCACCACCAACTCTCACCTTGATGTCCCAGGCATCTCTGGCTGGTCCCTCTGCACCCAGTCACCCTCTCTGTTTGATTTTCCGCGTGGCAGTCCGTTGGATCATGTCTGTGCCTGGTGTGTGCCCTTCTGTGCTCTTCACTGTCTTAGGGATGATGTCCACGCTCTCCTCCACTCAGGCCCAGCCCCCTGAACTTCTTTCAGTCCCTGGCATCAGTGCCCCAGGCTCTTTCTCACCCCCTCCCCGGCCCCCGCCGTGTTGAAGGCTCTACCAGTCCCCTCCACACACACGAAGTTCACATGCAGACTCCCTCCGTCAGCTTCATCAGATTCCCTCCCACTTCCTTCAGCAGCCACGTCACTGATTCCCCTATCGGAGCACCAACCCCGTTGTGGGGTGACTCTTGTCACTGCCTGATTCCACGTCTGTGTCCCTCCTGGAATGTCCTGTTTTGCTCACCTTTGGCCCCTCACGGTGCCTGCAGCACCATCAGCACTGTTTGGTTGAAAGAATACTTGGTTTGTCTTCATTTTGCAATGGAAATGCAGAGGTTCACTAGTTTGTCTGGACTTAAATGGAAGCCCAGGTCCACCAAACCCCTGAGTTTTCCATCTAGCTGCAGATGCACAGAGCTTGGAAGGCAAAAACCGGCCCGTGGGCTTCTGCGTGAGCTTACCTCCCTGCATCAGCCTCATTGGGTTTTAGCATCTCTCAGACCTGCTGCATCACCTCCGCAGGTGGCAGTGAATTAATTACTCCATCTGAAAGGCTGACAGTCCGTAATTGCTCAGTCACTTTTTCCTTTCTCTCCCTGGTTGTGAGTGAGTGAGATAAGGTGTTGAATAGCTGGCAGTGTCCCCAGAGCTGGGGGCATCCACGCTGTGGGGGTGGCCCCGTCATTTTGCTTATAATGTGTTGTTAGTGTTGTGCCTCGATTTTTTTTTTTTTTTTTAATGGTTGAAATGGAGTGTTGGTTGGTATGGAGACTGCCAGTGGTGGCTGCTTGGGTTTCTGAGAGGGTCTGCTTCCAGTCTCTGGGAAGTTTTCCCAGGGAACTGAGCAGAGAGACTGCTTGTTTGCTATCAAGCACATATGAAGCAGCTTCTGTGTACAGGGCCCAGAGGAGGCCCCACAGGGAGAGGGAAGATGGGAAGACACAGGGCTTTGGGGTTGGACAGGTTCAGCTGTGTTCTCCTCCTGGCCCTGGTTAGTGGCATGCTGTTGCATCAGGGGCTCATGAGCTCGCTGTTTCTGTCCTCTGCGAAAGAAGGGTGACAGTAACTTCATGGACCAGATAGAGTGTCTTTAGTTGTAAAGAGAATCTGTCGTTACCGCCCATAAAAAACCTCCCCAGGTAGGAACCTGTGGTTCCTGGTGGCTGGTTCGTTCAGTGGCTCAGTGGGGCCCCCTTGTGGCAGCCTCCATGCACTGCTTGTCCCAGCCACCCAGTTTTCCTCCTGGTGCCCAAACGACTGCATTGCAGACAAAGCCCAAAGTCAGAAGAGTGGTCTCTTCCTTGTGCCTCTGATTAAGAGAGAGAAAGATCCTCCCAGAAACCCCTAATAGACTTTTCCTCAAGTCTTAATGGACAGAATTGCCATGGATGGCCCATCCTATCCAATCCCTGCTGAGAACAGTGAAGTTACCAGGATTGGCCAAGACTTACCTGTGGGGCTGCGTCACCCCTTCCTGCCCTTGTACCAGGCTCCCAAACCTGAACAAAACTGAAGGATGCAGCTAGTGGTACATCACACTCAGGGGACGTCAGTGTGGTGCCCACAGGAACAAACCAGACACAGTGGAAGGGCCAGCCCTCCTCCCCTTCTCTCTCTGGACAGACTCTGCACAGACTCCACCTGGGAAAGGACTGTCCCCCTGGGGGTTAAGCAGGCCATGGAAGTGACAGAGTCACGTTCCTTTCAGGGTTTGAGGAGGTGGCTGCTGAAATAAACTCTAGTCATGGCCTTGGTGGGATCGTTTTGCCAGGTCTATAGACTGGAGGAGGCTGACTATCGAAAGAGAAGCTGACTTTGCTGCTTGATGAAATGTCAGGAGAGCAAAGCCAAGTTTACAAGCAATGTGCATGGACCTGATCTCCACAGCCTTTCTAATTTTTCTGCTATACAACTGGTTGGCGAACACGCACTTCTCCTTTTAACTGCGGCGTTAGCCAATAAATCAAAACCCTTTGGGAGAAATACTTAAATTGCTAAAGCCTTAATCATCAGGATGTAACTAGGTTCCTTTGGGTTAGTAATTCTTGCTTAATACTCTCGCAGTAGCAGGCCTGCCGCCATCTTGGGGCTCTGCACGATGTCCCAATCTCTGTTCCTAGAGAGATGGTAGAACCAACCCCCACAGTCTTGCACAGTCTCTTCAGAGTGCCTTTGCCTTTAGCCTCTTGCATCAGTCTTTAGAGCTACATAGTGGAAAGAGCACTGGTCTGAGAGTCAGAAGATGTGTGCCATGGGATTCAAGCCAGTCTGTAACCTCTGAAGGGTCCCAGGCCTGTGCAAACTTTGCCAATCAGTCGTGGTTCTGTTGCCTCTCACTGCTTCCTGGCTTAAGGATTCTAAGACTCAGTCTCAGCCTTAGAATCCTTTCCTGGTGGGTAGACAGCGTCAGAGGCAGTATTCAAGATGAAACTGGTTTCCTACCTCAGAACTAGCCGTCCCCTGGGGCCCTTGTAGTTTCACATTCTCCCAGAAGACTGGATCAGAGCCGATTGTGTCTACTCTCTTATGACATACTCTACTTTTTGGAGCAGCTTATCAGAGCTCTGTTTGAAGCCCTGTTCCTCTAGGACATATTACAAAGGAGGGTTGTGGCAACAAGGACGCCTTGGTCTTGCTCACTGAGAATCCCCAGCATTTAGCCCAGACACAATAGGACCCAGTTATCTGTGGAGTTACAAGAATGAGTTTGGGGGTGACGAGTCTGCTCAGAAAGCATGCCCTCCCCTTGTCTCCACGGGAGGGGGTCCTGGGGGCTGCATTATGCTTTAGGAAAGAAAACCGCTTCCCTCCTTCTTTTGGATATTGTTAGAGTCTTAAAAGTCTTCTCTGGGTTTCTTCTCTGTGGGTTGCATCTGGTTTTCAAAGCCTGAGAAGTAGAGAGAATGGGAATGAGCGCTTCAGCCTGCAGAGGAGGCGGCTTCACGAGGGCTGGGCCTGGGGAGCTGTCAGGTGCCGTAGGAGCGGAGCCTGTGTTCCTGCGGCCTCCTCTGGCCCACAGCCGCTCCCCAGCAGCCTCGCTGGGCTGGAGCCACACTTTTTACTCCTCTTCCCTCCTTGTCCCCCACCTCCAGCAGCTCCTGCCTGGTCTCCCCACTACCCCACCCCTAGAATTACTGGCTTGTATCCATGTAGCTGTTTTCTTAGTTGCTTGGAGGGTCTGCTCCCCAGCCTGAAGGCTTACCTGAAAACTCTGGGCATATTTCTGGCCAGCTGGTGGGGGGGAACTTGACTTGGCTTCCCCATCATTATTGGAAGGAAAGAAATATTTTCAGATAAGTACAGCGTGGGTCACTACAGGTGGCCTCTTACAGCCCTCACTTGACAGATGTGCACATAGGCTCAGGGATGAGAGGCAGTGGCCCAGTGAGGAGACAGAAAGCTGGGCCCATTGCGGGCTGGCTGTAGGTGCTGGCATTGCACGGAGCTGTGGGCACACAGAGGAGGGTGATCTCACAGGAGAATGGCGGGGGGCAGTGGGTCTATGGGGTCAGGAAGGGGTGCTCTTCTCTCCCCCGCTTAGTGTGGACTCCTTTGCCTTACTTCCAGACCTGTTCCTTTGGGTCCAGCCCTTTGATGTTGACCATACTACTGCCTCCATGGCCCCCTGTTCTAGCATCAACTTGCCATCTGCAACCTTGGGCGGTCCTTAAAAATGTGTGACGAGGCCGAAGAGCATCAAGCTGCTTATTTTCTTGTGGGAAACCTTCTGCTCCATTTCTCCGGCTGTGGCATTGACCCCTGGCTGGACTGGGGAGTGAGTTTTATTCCAACCCTGCCCTCTGGGATTTATGTGATAAATTATTCATTTCTCCACCAACTGGACAGGTAGCATAATGCTAATGACAAATTTTTGAATAATTGGTATGTTCCTATGATTTAAATGCTAAAGGTCAAAACTTAGAAGGTGAAACCCCCCAACCCCTGATCTCCCGGCCATCTAGCTCCCTTGTGTCTCTCTCTAAAGAGCTTCTGTCCGTGTTGTTCAGTGGTTCTTAATAGAACCCAGGAGAGATGGAGCAATAGGGATGACCCCAGGAAGGATTTCCTAAGAGCAGCCATCAGAAGATGGGATCAGAAAAGAGAGGCTGGCACGGATACTTGGTTTCCCAGAGGACTTGGGTATGGTCCCTCCTTCCACTCCTCAGCTACTGGTCTAACCAGACAGGCAAGATACTGATGTGTAGACATGGACATACAAGAGATAAAGGTCAAATTCCTGGTATAGCCTTCAGGAATGCTCACCCATAGAAGGGAGCCTGCATTGGTGGGGCTCCTGTGGATGGTGGGGCCTTGTGAAAGACCAGCCTGGGTCTTTCAACTGTGACTTTGGTTACTATCTGCTACCTCTCTGGGCCTCCTTGTTCTTCATCTATGAAACCTTGCTCTAGGATTTTAAACTTTTTGTTCTTTGAACTTTAGTAATCTGAAGATACCCGTGGATCTCTTTAAATGCATACAGGACACGGCTGAGCACACACACACATGCACATAAAGTAAATGAATTACATGGAAATACTGCTAGCTTCCGCACTTGGTGGGTCGAGGTGAGTCCCATCACACAAGGACTCCTGCTCCAAGAGGGCTGGGACCAGGCTCCTATGAGCTATTCTGTGTCTGGGCCCTGGAGGACCAGTGGAGATGGGGCAGAATTCACTCCAGAAGTTGCTTTGTGAAGACTCCTGTATGAACAGTCTACTGCCTCTGATAATTAGCTTCCCCTCTGTCTACACCAGCCTCCTCTCTTAATTGAGAATGAGCTGGTTTGTCCAGTGTTCGGTTTCCAAAAGGTGGCAGCACCGTCCTGGGAAACAGAATCCCAGTGACCTGGGTGGGAAGTGTCTGCCTGTCCGCTGAGCAGCTCTCAGCCGGCCTGCCAGAGGACGTGCCCTGTGACACTCTCCTCCCCAGTCACCCAGATCTCAGCCTGGGAGGTGCACCCTGTCTTTGGTCAGGCTCTGTCCCCTGTCCCATGGTGAGGTCACCCCTCAGGTATTCTGAGGGCAGGAAGCCTCCCAGGTGCTTGGCTGGTCCCCACAAGCATCTCAGGACTGCTGTTCTCAGACGCGTAAGGAAGTTATGTTTAAGGAAATGTGACCTTTCCCCCTCCTCTTTCTGGTGTTTGAGGTGGGGGTTCTGGAGGGAGGTGGGCATTTTAAGCAATGGAGTCTTGGGGGTCTAGGCTGAGGTTTAGGAAATGGCAACCCACTCCAGTATTTTTGCCTGGAAAATCCTATGGAAAGAAGAACCTGGTGGGCTACAGTCTTTGGGGTTGCAAGAGTTGGATATGACTTAGTGACTAAACCACCACGTATATGTATGTGTTTATTTTTGACTACATCGAGTCGTCATTGCTGCCCGGGGACTTTCTCTGCTTGCAGTCTGTGGCAGTATGTGGGCTTCTCATTGCGGTGGCCTCTCCTATTGCAGAGCTCAGGCTCAACACTTGTGGTGCACAGGCTTAGTTGCCCTGTGTCATGTGGGATCTTCCCAGACTAGGGATCGAACCTATGTCTATGCAATACATTGGCAGGTGTATTCTTAACCACTGGGCCACCAGGGAAGTCCCAGAGGTTTTTCTTTTCAAACAATTGAACATTGGTTAAGGCAATATCAAGCACTCTAGTGGATCCGTTTAGACCACGAAGCACTGCAGTGATTTTCAACCCACCAGAATCACTTCAGGTGCCGCAAGGCAGCCTTCAGCTGTTCCTCTGCTGTTATTTCTGGGCTTGTGGGTGGGAGTAGCTGCTTCTGATGTACTGCTCATCAAATGGGGAGGAGCCAGTACCTGAGCTATAATTGAGGGAGTTGCTTTTCAAGAATTGGCTAGAATAGGAGATGCTGTGCAACAGAAGGAGGTCAGCAAAGCCTGGTTCAAATGTACATCCTGCTGGTGAATATGCTGGCCCTCATCTTCCAATCTGTGTCCATAGGCCTCACACAGTCTACAGGAAGAATCATCGCTACACGTCATTCTCTAAGCCACACTGCTTATCCTCCAGTTCCTCCGTCGTCCTGTTTTCTCTCTTCCCACAGATGCATACCTACTCATACATTTGCATGTTCATTAAGGCAGATACACAAAGATGAAAAAAACACCCCACGTTTTATTTATTCATTTATTCCAAAACTATGTACTGTGCCCTTGGCGTGCACAACCCCTATTTCCATGAGTTTAAGAATTCTATGGACAGGGGAGCCAGTGGGGCTACAGTCCATGGGGCTACAAAGTGTCAGACAAGACTGAGTGACTAACACTTTCATGGTCTTCAGCCTCTGGGCCACAGGCCAGGATCTCCTGCCAGATACAGGCATTAGATTGGAAATAAAGTGCTCGGTAAATGTAATGTGCTTTAATTTTCTGGAAACTATCTCCCCCCACCCCCAGTCCATGGAAAAACTGTCTTCCATGAAATCGGTCCCTGATCCCAAAAAGGTTGGGGACTACTGGTCTAGAGGGAGGAGACAGGCAATGAACAGATAAACGAAGGACCCGGAAGAGTGTCATGTGGAAGTGTGCTCTTGAGAGTATGTGAATGTCATGTCCACATGCTAGCGTGTCACAGTGTGAGCGGGTGTCGCTCTGTACAGGGTGAGCGAGGAACACTGGCCTGCCTGAGAAGTGACTTGTGTCAGATGTGGGGACCCTGGGGACATTGTGTCAAGGTCTCAGGGCAGGCCTTGACCTGGTGTGTTTAAGGCGCAGAGAGACAGCAGGAAGGTGGGGTCCCCAGAGGCAGGGGTCAGAGCTAAAGGTCTCATTGCCTGGGGGAAGGATTTGAGATGAGATGTGTCCACTGGAGGTTCTAAGGGCATGACAGATGTGAAAAAGCACCTGAGACCCAATTGACTGCCTATCATTCCCATCAAGTGCACACCCTGGGGCTTTGTTCTGGGGGCCTCGGTTAGGGGGATATACAGGATGGTGGCCAGAGCCAGCCAGCATTCGGGGGGCATTTGACTGTCTGCTTGGCACATGCTGACTGCTCACCACGTGGCCTCTCGAGTAAACCCTACAGCGATCATAGCAAGAGACAGCATCACTATCAGTGTATCCACAAGGATAACAAAGTGCGGGGGGGAGCCATTCGCTCCCAGTCACCTAGCTGGAGGGGCAGAGCTGGGATTGGAGCCCCCACCAGGCAGGTTCCCCCTGCTCTATCTGCCTTCCTGGAAATGGAGCCCTGTGCAGCTTTTTTGTTGTTGTTGATTTATCTTTATTACTTACTTAATGCGTGTGAAACATTGTTATAATTTGCATTTCTTTGACCACTACCGAGATTGAACAGTTTTCCCCGTGTCTTTATTATTATTTTTATTTCTTTACAGTGTTGTACATGCATGTATGCTAAGATGCTTCAGTTGTGTCTGGCTCTTTGCGACCCTGTGGACTTCTCTGTCCTTGGGATTTCCCAGGCAAGAATACTGGAGTGGGTTGCCATTTCCTACTCCAGGGGATCTTCCTGACCCAGGGATCAAACCCACGTCTCTTGAGACTCCTGCATTGGCAGGCGGGTTCTTTACCACTAGTGCCACCTGGGAAGCCCATGTGCAACCAAGTGAATTGACTGTATCTACATGCGTATCTGTGAAGTGCCCCTCCTTCTTGGCTCCACCGCCTACCCCCACCCCCCGTCCCACCCATCTAAGTCACCTGAGAACACCTCAGCTCACAGAGCTAGCTCAGAGATAACAGGTCTCCACTAGCTATCTGTTTACACGTGGCAGTCATATAAGTCAATCTCATTCTCCCAATTCAACCCACCCCCAGCCCATGCTCTTTTCTTTGTATCTCTATTCCTGCCCTGCAGATAGGTTCATTTGTACTGTTTTGTAGATTCCCTGTCCATGGGATTTTCCAGGCAAGAATACTGGAGTGGGTTGCCATTTTCTTCTCCAGGGGATCTTCCTGACTCAGGGATCGAGCCCAGGTCTCCTGCATTTGGAGGCAAATTCTTTACCATCTGAGCCACCAGGGAAGCCCCTAGATTCCACATATATACATTAATATATGATAGTTGTTTTTTTCTTTCTGACTTACCTCACTCTGTATGACAGACTCTGGGCCCATCCACGTCTCTATAAATGACCCAATTCTGTTCTTTTATATGGCTGAGTAATATTCCATTGTATATATGTGCCACATTTTTATCCATTCATCTGTCGATGGACATGTCTTTACTTTTTTAAATTGTAATAAAATATAACATAAATTTTATCATTTTAACCATTTTTAGGTGCATAGTTCAGTGGTTTAAGTACCTTCACACTGTCATGCAGTCATCACCACTATCCATTTCTAGAACTTTCTCATCACCCTACATAAAAACTCTGTAGCCATCAAACAAGAACCCCCGTCCCCCATTCTCTCTTCCCCAGCCCCTGATAACCTTAAATCTACTTTCTGTGGCTGAGAATTTGCCTGATCTAAATATTTCATATGTGTAAAATCATCCAGTATTTCTCCCTTTGTACCTGGCTTCTTTCATTCAGCATAATGTCTTCAAGGTTCGTTCGTGTTGTAGCATGTCAGCTTCGTTCCTTTCTGTGGTTGAATAATGTCCCATTGTATGCATGGACCACATTGGTGTATCCGTTCATCTGTTGATGGATATGGGTTGTTTCCAGCCCAGGCAGCGTTTTTCATGGAGACAGGATCTTTCCAGCTGCTTGCCTCCATTCTGGGGATGCTTTCTGAAGCCTGGAGAAGCTGCATCTGCCTAGGGGGTGGGATGACAGCCACTGCATGGATTGGCGATGGGGCCAAGCTTTTGAAGGTAACTCACCTTGGACTGTTTAAAAAGCACAGGGTGAACACTGTAATTGTTCTTGTGCTGCCACTAACTCCAATCTGGTTTTTTTCCTGTCCACCCATAGACTCATAGCATTGAACAGGACTTCCAGAGTGGGCATTACATCATTTGCTTCTAATCAGCACATTATCTTCTGTAGATGGGAATTGACCTTGTTCTTGAAATTCCCCGGAGTAGCCACCTGGGAGCCCCAGGTCTCTGCTGGGAAACCTGGGCGGGCCACACCTTACTGGGCTCAGTTCTCCATCTGTAAAGTGATGTAAAATCCCTTCTGCATGCATGTGCAGTCTCTTCAGTTGTGTCTGACTCTTGTGACCTCATGGACTGTGGCCCACTAGCCTCCTGGAGAATCCATGGGATTCTCCAGGCAAGAATACTGGAGTGGGTTACCATTTACTCCTCCAGGGGATCTTCCTGACCCAGGGATCAAACCCACGTCTCCTCTGCCCTGTGCATTGGCAGGCAGATTCTTTACTACTGAACTAACTGAGAAGCCCTTCTAAAATCCCTTCTAAGAGATTACATACCCTTCCTGGACAGACAGATTAAAAAATACTTTTAAAATTAAAATCCAAGTTTCCCCTTGCTATTCATTCCTCAAGCCTGTCCCCTTCTCTTCTGTGAGAAGCACTGGTCAGCATCCCCCACCTCAGTCACCCTGTATTTATTGCCCATGCCTGGGATGGTCCCTTGGCCTCTGGTTAAATGACAGAGTGGAGTTCCCAGGGTGTGAGCAGATGGATTGCAGCTCCTGTACCTGTTGGGTGTCTTTCTTTTTCTGTGACAGTCAGCATGGCTGTTTGACAGGAACCCCCGTCCCTGTGGTGCCAGCCTTTCTCTGGAGGCCTGGCAGCTCTGAGGTGGCCTCAGGAGACTTTGGTTTCTGCCTCTCTGGATGAGCTGGCCCCCTCTAAGCACCAGGAAATAACGGATGCTGGCTGTCACCTGTTTGCTCCTCACCCGCCAGCTGTGCAAGAAGTGATAGTTCACGCTGCATCCACCTCCCCAAGGCCACTCACGGGCCTTTTCTTTTTTCAGAACAATCAACCTGAAGAACCCGGTACTGCAGCAGGTGCTGGAGAGAAAGAACGCGGTCCTGTGTGTCCTGACGCAGAAGATCGTGACGACGCAGAAGTGCGTGATATCTGAGCATGTCCAGATCGAGGAGAAGTGTGGTGGCATGGTGGGGATCCAGACCAGGACTGTGCAGGTGCGCGCCTGGCCCGGGGAGGCGCCGGGCCCTCTGGGAGTGGGGTCTTCATTCATCAGGACTCTTGTAGGGAGTTCACAGAAATCCAACTCAAATTGGTTTAAACAAGAAAGAACTGATTGGCTCCTGTAACTGAAACATTTGGAGTGATCTAGGAGACTTCCCTGGTGGCTCAGATGGTGAAGCATCTGCCTACAATGTGGGAGACCTGGGTTTGATCCCTGGGTCAGGAAGATCCCCTGGAGAAGGAAATAGCAACCCACTCCAGTACTCTTGCCTGGAAAATCCCATGGACGGAGGAGCCTGGTAGGCTGCAGTCCATGGGGTTGCAGAGTCGGACATGACTGAGCAACTTGTCTTCACTACTTTATTCAGTCACTGCTGGATCCAGGACTTGAGAAGCTGGTGAGCTGCCTTCTCTGAAGGTGGATTGCCTCTCATATAAGCTCGTGGGGTGGCAGCTCCTGGCTTTCATCCCACCCCATCCCTAGTGGAAGGAGTGCTTCCGGGCAGGCAGGCACTGGACCATCTTGGGCTGTGCCCATTCCTGAAGCAATCCCAAGGCCAGGGCAATGGGATGCTTAGATTGGCATACCGGGGTGAATCAGGTGCATTCTCCCTTCAAAAAATGGATCAAATGAACACCGGCCAGGCCAATGCACAGATAACTCCTAGAGCCCCTAAGAATCAAAGGTCTCAGAAATGACGATTTCGAGATTAGCTGCCTTAAATCCCCGGTGGATTGAGTTAGGAAAGGTAAAGATCAGCACATGTGTCTTTAATATACATAAACAGATGTTTCTGGATTAAGTTACAGTCCTACCAAGCTGATCCCTGAGCTTCAGTGGAACTGAACAGGAGGCTCTAACCCCAAACTGCCTCCCCTCCATAGTGCCTAATATTCTGGTCTTAGAAGTTTACTTCTTGGGGTAACTTTCAAATTATACCAGAGGACCCAGTAATGTAATATTTAGAAGGAGGTGGAGATTCAGATCTGGAGCTGGACTCTCCCTGGGCTGGGCAGGCTGGACAGAGTGATGAGGTCTGATGGGAGATGGCTTTAGCTGGCCCTGCCAGTATTTCTGTCCACAGTGAACCCCACCAAAGGCTTGGAGCCTGCTGGGGTGTCTGGAGGTTGGTAGTTATCACACTCTGACCAGGATCAAGTCGCTATAAAGGCCTCTGATCTCCAGCATCTGAGCCACTTCTCATCCTCCCCAGGCCATAGTGGGCAAGAGTCAGATTTGTGACGGGGTCTGGAGAGAGCTTTGCTGCTGACTCGGCATTTCCTGGCCATCCTTCTCTCCTTGTGCCCCTTCCTTCCAGCCTCTCCCCAGTTTTACCTGATGGCACAGTGTGTCACGTACCTGGTCTGGGAGGATGTGCTCAGGGGATCTTGCTCTCAGCTAGGTTCTCCTAGTCAGACTCTTACCACTGATGATTTTCTTAGGATTTCAAAGTTGTTTCCATAATCTTCCATGAGGGAAATGGGAAGTTGACTTATCTTCTTTACTCAGCATCATAGACCTAACTTTACTATCTCCTAAACTCTGGATTCTTGCCTTTGTGCTACAGGTTGGCCACTGACTTTAGAATATGTGTAGGACATCATAAGGCCGACAAGGATTAAATCCTGACCCCTGCTGGCTGGTTCTCCTTTCCCCCCAGTTCTGTGGGCAGTTTCCCGGCACTTCTTGGGCACAGGGCCGAGGCTGGTTACATGGGAGGCAGGAGAAGCCTAGGGGAGCCTGAGCGCACAGGTGGGAGCATGCACCCTTCCTGCAGGTGTCGGCGATGGAGGATGGGAACATCATCAAGGACAGCAACGTGGTGCTGGAGATCCCAGCTCCCACCACCATTGCCTATGGCGTCATCGAGCTGTACGTGAGGGCAGACGGCCAGTTTGGTGAGTATGCCTCAGCTCGGGGCTCTGGAGGTGGGTTGAGTCATTGAGGAGGGACACCCCATTTTACCCTGAGGCTCATCTTGTAGAGGATTCCCTGCTGCTCTGGGGATGAGAGGAAAGAGGTATCAGAAGAGTTGGGGGATGTCCCACGGCAAGTGAGATGGCCGGCCGTGGTCCGAGGGTGTTGGTGCAGATGTCCGCATGGGGCGTGTGTTTCACATACAGGGCACAGCCCGAGTGCCATGGGGTCCTGTGAGGTCTCAGGCAGCTAGCTGAAGCCTGTGTCTGGGAGAGGAAAGACATTCCCCACGGGGCTGCCGTGAAGAGCAAGTTAGATGAGGCATGTGAAGTGCCTGGAACACTGGTGGCTTATTAAGTACTCACCTTGGCTATTATAATACTGTCATCATCCTAATTATCTTACCTCCCTTCCCCCAGCATGAAGCCCAAAAAGCTGCATTTGACCTTTCTGTCTGATCACCAGCGTGTTCAAAGCTGGAAGTTCACTGCGTCACTTGAAGAAAATAAGGCTTTAGTAGCTGGTGTGACTGATGCTCTTAGGTGCTCAGGGCTCTTCCCTTAACACTCTTTCCAAGAGGTTGTGGGAGGCCAAGAAAACTGACTGCTTCTTGAGGACAGAAATGAATATATGTAACATCATAAATAATTAACTTTTTAAGGTATGGTCATATTATTGTGGCTTTGTTTACGAAGAGTCGTCTTAGTTTTTAGAGATTTACAGTGCCCTCCTCACAGGTGAAAAGAAACTGTGTGGTTTGCTTCAGACATGGTGGTGGGGAGCGTGGTGTGAGTGTGAGGGTGGAGACGAGGGAGGCGGCCACAGCTGCTCAGTGTCTGTGCGGAGGCTCGCTGCACGACTCTCGCCGTCCTTGTGCACTTACAGTTTTCCATGGTGATAGCGCTGTAAGGGTGTGCTCGGACGGGCCACGCACACCCACGGCTGCCTCCTGCCCTCCTGGGTTGTTTTCTATCAGGTGGGGGACCAGGCCAGGGATGAGGGGTTCTTCTGGGACTCAGGCTTCTGCCCTCACTCGGCCACTTGCGGAATCATGGTTCAGCTTCCATGGGCTCTCAGATCGCTGACTGTCCTGATGGGACGGTAGACAAGTGGACACATGAGGGGCATGGGGCACTGTCACTGAGCCTCCCTCTTTCTTTCACACATGGAGCATTCTGTGTTTCAGGGAGGTGACGAAAAGTGAAGCTGCCAGTTGTAGGAAGCTGGTCCAGGCGTTGGTCAGGGATGCACAGGATACCAGGAATACCAAGAATTGTGATCAACATCCTTTAGGTCCATGGTTCCAAAATTGTGTCATTCCAGACGTGATTATTATTCTGTTCTTTCTTTTTGAAAGACTCTGTCCACTGAACACACTGCCTCATTAGATTAAGTTCTCCCTTCGACTTTTGGTATAGGGCTTCCCTTATAGCTCAGTTGGAGAAGGCAATGGCACCCCACTCTAGTACTCTTGCCTGGAAAATCCATGGACAGAGGAGCCTGGTAGGCCGCAGTCCATGGGGTTGCTAAGAGTCGGACACGACTGAGCGACTTCCCTTTCACTTTTCACTTTCATGCATTGGAGAAGGAAATGGCAACCCACTCCAGTGTTCTTGCCTGGAGAATCCCAGGGACGGGGGAGCCTGGTGGGCTGCCATCTATGGGGTCGCACAGAGTCAGACATGACTGAAGTGACTTAGCAGCAGCAGCAGCAGCAGCAGCAGCATAGCTCAGTTGGTAAAGAATCCGCCTGCAATGCAGGAGACCCTGGTTCGATTCTTGGGTTGGGAAGATTCGCTGGAGAAGAGGTAGGCTACCCACCCCAGTATTCTTGGGCTTCCCTTGTGGCTCAAGAATCCCTTGAGCCACAAGGGAATCCCTTTCCCTTGTGGTAAAGAATCTGCCTGCAGTGTGGGAGACCTGGGTTCGATCCCTGGGTTGGGAATATCCCCTGGAGAAGAGAAAGGCTACCCACTCTAGTATTCTGGCCTGGAGAATTCCATGGACTCTATAGTCCACGGGGTTGCAGAGTTGGACAGGACTGAGCGACTTTCACTTTCACTTTTCGGCTTTTGTTACCAGCGTGTGATATGCTGTGTCACCACAGGGGCCCACAGGGGCTTGTGTGACACCAGCCCTGGCCGCTGAGGCCTTGGTTGTCCCGTGCAGATGGACTGGTGGTGGGGGTGTCACTTTTGTCAGGCCTTTTGGAAACTTGGCCTTCAAGGAGGATATGCCCATGAGGGTTCTGAGAACCCTTTGGTTTGGGGACCAACGGGAGCCCCTCCCTGTTTCCCTGAGGAGGTGTCCGCGCTGTTGGTGGCCACCCAACAGAGGGGTTTGGAAAGACAGTTTGCCTGGGGAAGCTCTCCTGTTTGGATTTCCATTTCAAGCCTTTCATTTTGGCTTGCTTCCTCTGTCTTGAAAATAAACTCCTCTTTGTGCTGCTGAGCAGAGGTGCCCTGGGGAGTTCTCGGGTTCCTTAGGCTCACTTCTCATACCCCGGCCTTCTCCCGCCGCCTGCCCTGCCTATGCAGTGTGTTGGTCAGGCTCTTGTTCTGTGCAACTCACTGATTTTTAAGCCGGTTCTGCTTCTTTTTCCCATCTGTGTTTTTTGTTGCTCTTCCTGCACAACATTCTAATCTGGTTTCATAAACACCCCTGCAGGCGCTGGTCTGACTAAGAGGCTGTCTGATCTCTCCTCCTACCTTCAGGGTGTGAGTACATTTGACAACCGTCCTGTCTTTTGAAACTTTGCCAGGAGGTTACTTCCTCTGTGTCCCTTGGGGGAGATATCAGTGAGCCTGTCTTTGCCAAGGGGTTCCTTCAGCCATGACCCCTCTCTTTGCCAACAGCTCCCCTCTTATGTGGACATTCAGAAATATCATGTTCTCGTCTTGAATTTTAGTCCTTGCTTTGTAGAATTAAGCGTTTACCAATGTCCTTTCAGCACAAACTTTTTTTTTTTAAAACTTATCTTGTATTAGGGTATAGCCAGTTAACAATGTTGTGATAGTTTCAGGTGGACAGCAAAGGGACACAGACATACATGTGTATGTATCCATTCTCCCCCAAACTTTCTTCCCACCCAGCCTGCCACATAATATTGAGCAAAGTTCTCTGTGCTATATAGTAGGTCCTTGTTGGTTATGCATTTTAAATATAGCAGTGTCAGCATGAACTTACCGGGCACCTGTGGACGAGAACCTGTGCATTCCACCCTCCTGGGTCTGTGCACTTCTCTGCAGGTCCAGAGGCTGGTATCAACATCCCCTGCCCTGTTCCCATCATAGGCCTTTAACTGGCTCCTCCGCTTCGAATCTTGCCCATTTTAGCAGTGTAGCTAATGTGATTATTTAAAAATGCATGTCTGGTCATTTCACTCACCTGCTTGAATGCCCTTCTGAGGCTCCCTTTGTCCTAAGATAAAGTCTGCACTCCTAGGCACGTTGTGTCCAGCCTTCCTGCTCATCTCTGGCACCTCCAAAGTTAACCCACCATCTGGGAACTCTCCACTCTTGCTTACTGTGAGCCTTTGTTTGGAGAGTGCTCCCTTCTTCTTGGCCCAGCTAATTCCTACCAGGCTTCAGGGGGCTACTTAGTCACTGCTTCATATAAGAAGTTCTTTCTTCATCCACTGGTTCTTTCTCTGCACCTGCCAGTCTGGCTTCAGTGACCCCCTCCACCTTTTCCACTTGTATCTTAGTCATTGTCAAAGCCTAGGTTGTAGCCCTTTTGCATCTCTGGCTCCGTGCAACATGTCTGATGCTGCAGAGTGAAGGAGTTGGTACTGCCCGCAGAGGAGCTGTGCGTGTGTACAGGAAGAGCACTGCTGGGGCTGTGGACTCCCAAAATACAGTTGGCCCCACAGGGCTCTGGGCAGCATTTGAGGCTGTGTTAATGGTCGTGGTCCTTGTTCTTCGGGAGCATGACCTGGGGGTTCACACTTGCCCACCTTGGTGCCTGGTGTAGCGGGTGGAGTCAGCCGGGGCATCCTGGATGCCCAGGAGTGTGGGTAGGTTGAGTGAGTAAGTGAAAGCTTGTTTCATTTGTCTTTTGACAACTGTCCTGTCTTATGGATGTTATTAGTGCCCACACCAATTCAAAATGTGTTAATACCCGCACCTTCCACATGTTATGCAAGTACTAGCTCAGCCACATCCTCATTCCATAGCCTGTACACAGATTATTAAATAGAAGCATAAAAAGAAGGCGCATTCTTTTTTAAAAAATGTTTTATTGAAGTGCAGTTGGTTTACAATGTGGTGTTAGTTTCAGGTGCCTTCTAACAAGCAGATTCCTGCCCCCATCCATGATCTACTGACACCTACTCTCCCTGAGAATATGATTTTTTTAAAAACATTTTTCCCTCTGTGTTTATGTGTATATGTATTCATTTTAAATTTTTATTGGAGTGTAGTTGATTTACCATGTTTCAGGTATACCACAAAGTGATTCAATTATACATAAATCCATTCTTTTTTTAGATTCTTTTCCCATATGTGTCATTACAGAGTATTGAGTGGAGTTCCCTGTGCTATATAGTAGGTTCTTATTAGTTACCTGTTTTATATATAGTAATTACTATATGTTAATCCCAACCTTCTGGTTTATCCCCTCCCACTGTTTTCTTCCTTGTTAACCATAAAATTGTTTTCTCTATCTGTAGCTCTATTTATGTTTTGTAAATAAGTTCATTTGTACCATTTTAACAGATTTTACATATAAGCAGTTACCATATATGTCCTTTCTCTGTCTGACTTCACTCAGTATGACAATCTCTAGGTCCATTCATGCTGCTGCAAATGGCATTATTTTATTTTTAATGCCTGAGAAGCACTCCGTTGTACATATGTACCACATCTTTTTCTGTTCCTGTGGATGGACATTTAGGTTGCTTCCATGTCTTGACTATTGTAAATAGTGTGAGCGTGCCTATATCTGTTTGAATTATGGATTTCTCCTGCTATGTGCCCAGGAGTGGGGACTGCTGGATCATATGGTAGTTTTATTTTTATTTTTTAAGGAACCTCTATAGTGGTTGTACCAATTTACATTCCCACCAACAGTGTAGAAGGGTTCCCTTTTCTCCACACACTCTTCTGCATTTATTATTTGTAGATTTTTTGATGATGACTGTTCGGACCAGTGTGAGGTGATATCTCATTATAGTTTTGATTTGCATCTCTAATAATCAGTGATGGTGAACATCTTTCATGTGCCTTCTGGCCATCTGTATGTCTTCTTTGGATAAATGTCTATTTAGATCTCCTGCCTATTTTTTGATTGTGTCATTCTGTTTTTGTTATTACTGAGCTGCGTTGAGCTGTCTGTGTTTTGGAGATTCTTTGTTGACGACTTCATTTGCAAATATTTTCTCCCATCCTGAGGGTTGTCTTTTCATTTTGTTTATGATTTTCTTTGTGCAAAAGCTTTTAAGATTAATTGGGTCTCATTTGTTGTTTTTATTTTCATTACTCTAAGAGGTGGGTCAGAAGGAGAATCCTCATTAAGTTCACACACTGTTTTTGCTTAGCAAGAACACACCGTTACATTTTTACCTACAACTTAGTTACCCTAGTTGGGCTCTCAAATGTGAAAGTATTTAAGGAGCATTTCTTTTTATTATTTAAAAAAACTTTTTATTTTGGGAAATTACATACATGTTCAGAAGTACAGATAATAATATACTGAACCCTATGTACCTACCATCCAGCTTCATTAACTTGGACAATTCATGTTTCATCTATAAGTTCCCCACCTTCCTCCATCCCTACTCAAATTGTTTTGAAGCAAATCATAGGCATTATATATTTTTGTTTATAAATATGGAAACATCCCTAAAAGATAAGGCTTTTAAAAAGACTTATTTTCCTTCCTATGGATTCATGTAGAATATATTCTTTTGTGTCTGGATTTTCCCACTCTATATAAGTTTCATTCATATAATTGCAGTAAAAACTTTACTACTTGTTAATGAAGAAAAATTGACTCTCCAAGAGCCATGTAACCACTTGTGCACCTAAATATATTGTCAATAATTCTGTAATATCAGTTCAGTCAGATCAGATTTATCAATCAAATTCAAATTTCCTCACTTATATATCGTGGGTTGTTTGTTGGGAGTTGGTTTGTTCCACTCAGGCTAAGGAAATACTTCTGATGATTGGAAGATTGCTTCCTGCCTGTTCAGAGAGCCTTATGTTAGGAACGACCATTTCTCTGGCATTTGTAGGAAGTGGCTGAACTTTGGTCAAACAGCTTTACGTGTGCGAAGTGGATTTATGGGGAAGAGGGTGGATGTGCCTCCCTGCCCTCTTGACTTAGGTAAAGCTGGGACTGGGATGTGCCAGTGAGGCTGACCCTTCTGCCTGGCTTGTCCTTTTCTCCTCCATTACAGAATTCTGCCTCCTACAAGGGAAGCATGGTGGCTTTGAGCAGGAAAGGAGAAGCAACTCTGTCTTGCTGGACCCCCTGCCCTTCCGAGAGTTTGTGTTCTGGGACATGCCAGATGCCGGACAAGGGCTGCCTGCCCAGGATAAGCCACTGAGTGTTTTAAAACAAGGTACTGTCACAGGATGGGGCATGGTGAGCTGACGGGCAGTTGACTGCTCTGCCCCCAGGAAGTGGTGTGCCCTTCAGGAGGGCTGATTCCCCAGAGATTCATGGAAAACATCTGAGAACAGAGAAGATGGTGCCTGAGTCAGTTCTGGTTCTCAGCAGGACCCACCTTGATCAGATCTTAGGGAACCTCTGGTCTTGGATGGTCTGTTTTAAGGAAGTGGTGGGAGGCTGAGGAGGGCAGGAGTCGGGGCCTAGCATTTTCTTTCATTTGAACCATGGCAGTCTTGCTGACTACCAAGAAGAACTAGTCAGCAGTGAGGAGAGAGAACCCAAGTTTTGCATCTGTTTCATTTATTCCAGGCTTCATTGCCAAGATAAGCAATGCTTTGTCAGCACTGCAAAATAGAATGCTCTCTTGGAGGCCTATATCCACGTGGCATGAAGCCGTATGGTGCCCAGGCATCCAGCGACGAGGAAGGCAGGACGTGTGATGTGCCTGCGGCAGTTCCTTTTGCTCTCCACAGCACTTTGTGTTTTAAAAAGTTTTTGTGGGGGAGTAGGTTGGGAATTAGTAGGAGTACAGTATATGGTAGAAAAGGAGATGGGCAAGGAAAAAGAGAAATGAATAATTAAGTAAGAGCGACTTTCACTTCCACTTTACTAAAGAGTGCTAGGAGCAGCTCAGAATCTCTGGCTTGGAGGGTAAGAAGCCCCCATCAATGGGGCTTCAGCGAGTCCCAAACCAGAGGATAGATGCTTTTGTTTCTGTAGCAAAAATGTCAGTGTTGACAGAATTGGCAGTGAAGGCCCACTCTGAAGGCTTTCCTATCTAACGCCAGGGCTGCAGGCCTCCTCCTGATGTTTGGGTGTGATTTTCAGCTGCCACTTAAGATTAGAACCACTGCAGCCTTAACTGCATGCACTACAGGGAAGTGACAAGACAGGATGAGCTTTCTTATAATTTCCTTTCCCATTAGTCTACCCTGCAAGCTGGCCATTCTAGTCAGCCGGGGGTGGAGTAGGGAGGCTGGGTGGTTTAGGCGGGAGTAGGGTGGGGGCCTGCTTCTGTGCTCTTAAACTCTAGAGCAGCCAGGACAGCCTTTCTATCCAGGCTGGGGGTGGTGAGGACTAAATTGGGTTTATGGGCAGTTTTTTAGTATAACTGTTGTTGGAATTTGACATCAGCAGAGGTGGTGCATTTATGTATTGCTATCCATCCCTGTATATGGAAGCTTTGGGTTATCAAATCTTGTTTTCAAATTCCCACTGGGCTTAAATTACTAGAAGCTTCTGACTGTCTTAAAAAAGGAAGATTTTAATGGGAGAGTCTCAGGCATCCTGAAGAGGGTGTTGAGTGATCCAGCTGAGGTTCTAACCCATTCTCCAGGACAGGTAAAAAAGAATGGGGAAATTGGCTATCTTGTGTTTGCCTAATGAAAATTATGCTAGCCCCTTGAAGAGCAGAGTACATCATGAGAAACGCTGGGCTTGAAGAAGCACAAGCTGGAATCAAGATTGCCAGAAGAAATATCAATAACCTCAGATATGCAGATAACACCACCCTTATGGCAGAAAGTGAAGAAGAACTAAACAGTCTCTTTATGAAAGTAAAAAAGGAGAGTGAAAAAGTTGGCTTAAAGCTCAACATTCAGAAAACGAAGATCATGGGATCCGGTCCCATCACTTCATGGCAAACAGATGGGGAAACAGTGGCTGACTTTATTTTTCTGGGCTCCAGAATCACTGCAGATGGTGACTGCAGCCATGAAATTAAAAGATGCTTACTTCTTGGAAAGTTATGACCAACCTAGACAGCATATTAAAAAGCAGAGACATTACTTTGCCAACAAAGGTCCGTCTAGTCAAGGCTATGATTTTTCCAGTGGTCATGTATGGATGTGAGAGTTGGACTGTGAAGAAGGCTGAGCACCGAAGAATTGATGCTTTTGAACT
>NW_011494936.1:1199120-1211195 GCF_000754665.1 Bison bison bison | reverse complement strand
ACCAGTCCATTCTAAAGGAGATCAGTCCTGGGTGTTCTTTGGAAGGACTGATGTTGAAGGTGAAACTCCAATACTTTGGCCACCTGATGCGAAGAGCTGACTCATTTGAAAAGACTCTGATGCTGGGAAAGATTGAGGGCAGGAGGAGAAGGGACGACAGAGGATGAAATGGTTGGATGGCATCACCGACTCGATGGACATGGGTTTGGGTGGACTCCGGGAGTTGGTGATGGACAGGGAGGCCTGGCGTGCTGCAGTTCATGGGGTTGCAAAGAGTTGCACACGACTGAGTGACTGAACTGAACTGAACAGCATGCATTTCATGTTAAAGGATACAAAATCTGCAGTGTACTGGAAAGATATGAAAAATAATGCATTTTGGAATTTGTGTGGCTCTGAAGCTTTGTAAAAGTTCTAACTGATGTTTAGTAAGTTAGACTTGATAATTTAATAATAATTGCAAATGACTTTTTCAGGAAATTGATTAGACTTAATAACTGTTTAGTGAGTCATCAGGAAAAGGTCTGAGACAAAACTTGGCTTCCCTCTTTTCTGTCTGCCCATCCTCCCTTTCCTTCCCCATTTCTTTCTTCCTTTAATAGTCTGGTTAGTGAAAAACACACAGGGTGGTATTTAACACTCTTTATTTCTGAGTTCCACTATTGACCATGCAGCTGGAAGTGTCTATGAAAGAACAGAGGACAGTTCTCTCTGAAATGCCTGAGTTTCTGTCCCTAGTTCTGGGGTAAGTCATGAGACCTGGTGTGCTCTGCTGTGTTCACAGCCACTCTGCTCTTAGAGAGGAATTTCCATCCCTTCATGGAGTTGCCCGAGCAGCAACAGATAGCCCTGAATGACGTCCTCCAGGCGGTCCTGTTGGATGAAGAATTACTGGTGGTCCTGGAACAAGTGGTAAGACTGGAGACACCTCGAGGCAATGTCTCTGCCTATTTTTCTGGGCTAGGTCTCTCGGGATAAGAGACCTTGAGCTAGGGTAAAATCGTGTTTGAAATTTCTTCACCTCCTTTTAATCCTAAAGCTGTTTTTGTTCTTAGTCGTAGCCCCTTAGTTTTCTAACTGTAGAAGGGTAGCTGAGGTGCAGAGTAGAAGGGTGTATTGGTTTCCTAGTGTTGTTGTGACGAATTACCACAAACTGCAATGTATTCTTTTACAGTTCTGGAGGCCACAAGTCTAAAGTCAAGGTGTCATCAGGGCTTTGCTTCCCACAGACTCTAGGAGAGAATCTGTGTGTGCCTGCTCCAGCTCTGGGGAGCTCCTGGCACCCCTTTGCTTGTGGCCACATCGCTCAAGTCTCTGTCTTCATGTGGCCGTCTCCTTTTCTGTCTCTTAATGGACACACACCCACCCCTGGATTTAGGGTCCACTCCAATCTAGGTTGATCTTGAGATTTGCCTTAACTACATCTGCAAGAACTTCAAATAGGGTCTTATTGTGAAGCTCCGGGTGGACCTATATTTGGGGACCACTGGTAAAGAAGCCGCCTGTCAATGTAGGAGACATAAGAGACACGGGTTTGAGCCCTGGGTTGGGAAGATCCCCTGGAGGGGAGGGCATGGCAACCCACTCTAGTATTACTACCTGGAGAATCCCATGAACAGAGGAGCCTGGTGGGCTACAGTCCATAGGGTCGCAAAGAGTGAGACAGGACTGAATTAGCATGTATGAATGCACCAGCTCACGGTGAGGGTTGTATGTCATGAAGGCAGAGGCTGGGTTGTGCCCGGCTTCACCTCTGGCTTTACTACATCTGTCTCTCTCCCCACCCCCCCAACCTCATCCCGCAGTGTGATGACATAGTCAGCAGCCTGTCACCCTCACTGGTGGCTCTGGGGGAGCTGAAGCCATCACAGAAGCACAACCTCACGACCTTCCTGCGGCTGGTGGGGTGCAGTGTGCAGGGCGAGCGTCTGGGCTCAGAGGATGTGGTCGACAACCAGAAACTCTTCTCTACAGCCTTCTTCTTGGTCAGTGCGCTAGCAGGTATGGATCAAAGGGAAAAAAAGGGAAGAAATGCTGTTGCCTTGAAATTGCTTTGCTTACTGTGTGGGAGATTTGGTTCCCACCTTTTCAAGCAGTGCAGGGAAGATAAGCAGGAGAGTTTACAGTATTGCCATGAAGTCATGGACTTGCTGCTAGCCTCCTCCACTCTCTTGGAGAGGACTTTCTTTCCTCTCCCAGGGAGGGCTGTCTGCAGGCACACCCCCTCACCCACACAGGAAACCACTTCCCCAGACAGCCTGTGATTCACACTTGAAAGCCACTGCTACTCAACATTGCCAGGCATCATTTGGCAACTGCTATCTCCCCGTGTTTCGGTCCTTCTCATCCTCTTGTTCCTCTTTGCAAACTTATGGCCCTATCCTGAGTGCAGCATTGTGGCCATGAGAGCAGGGAGGCTGCAAAGAGCATCCCAAAGCACTAGGATGCTGAGCCCAGCGCCTTCACAACCTCCACACCCATCCTGGCCATCCAGTTATCAGTGAGCTGAAGAGCCCGCCCTACACTTCCGTACCAACTCCCACCCAGAATGCAGCATGCCAGAGGGTCTGTGGGACCAGAACGAGGTCATCCTGTATGAGGAATTTATTTGTCTGCACCGGGTCTTTGTTGCAACATGCGAGATCTTGAGTTGAGATTTAGTTCCCTGACCAGGGATTGAACCTGGGTCCCCTGCATTGGGAGTTTGGAGTCTGAGCACTGGACCACCAGGGAAGTCCCAGAAGCTGGACTTTTACTTCTCAGAGAGGCAAGAGCTGACAAACTAGCCCAGTCTTAGTCCCTGCAACTTCTTTTCAAGGTGGACGTTGAGTTCCTGATACATTTCAAGAGTTCCTCCTTAGCACTGCCCTGGAACAAAAGACCAGGAATCTTCAGTTTTTGAATAACAAGAGCAAATGCCTCTTCCAGCCCCATATGCCAATGAATGTATGCTCTATATCTTATTCCATGTCATGGGTAAATGTTTTGACTGGGACAGGATATAAGACGAGAGCCCTGTGGAACTCCACTAGAGACCTTTCCCCCAATGTTAATCATTATATAAGAGAGTCTAAAAACAGGCATTCTATCAGGAGCTGATCTACAGGCCAGAGTTCTCTAGCTTTTGAGAAGCCTTTCCTTCACAATTTACCTTGACTTTTGTATGTTGGGAGGTTTTTGATTACATTGATTTCAGTCTACCTAGTGGAAATCAGTCTTTTCAGATTTTCTATTTCTTTCTGATTCAGTGCTGGTGAGTGGTATGTGTTTAGTTTATTCATTTCTTCTAGGTTGTCCACAATACTCTCTTATGATCTCTTGTATTTCTGGGGAATCAGTTGTAACATCTACATTTTCATTTCTGATTTTATTTGAGGCATCTCTTTTTCTTGGCAAATCTAGCTAAATGTTTGTTAATTCGTCTTTTCAAAGAACTAGCTATTCATTTCATTGATTAAAAAAAAAATCTATTAGTCTGCTTTTAATTTCCACCCTCATCTTAGTGATGTCCTTCTCCCTACTAACTCTGGGTTTCATTTGTTCCTTTTGAGGTGTAAAGTTAGTTTGAGATTTTTCTTGTCTCCTGAGGTACCATTTATTGCTGTGAGCTCTCCTCTTAGAACTGCCTTTGCTACATCACCTAAATTTTCATGTGCTGTATTTCCATTTGTCTAAAGGTATTTTTGAGCCATTCTTTCCTTATTGGTTTTCTGTCTGATCTAGCCATTGATGAAAGTGGAGTATTAAAGTCCCCCACTATTATTGTATTGCTGCCCATTTCTCTTTTTAGGCCTATTTGCTTATATATTTAGGTGCTCTTATGTGCGTGCACGCATGAGTGCTCAGTTGTATTTGACTATTTTGCGAGCCCATGGACTGTAGCCCGCCAGGCTCTTCTGTCCATGGGATTCTCCAGGCAAGAATACTGGAGTGGGTTGCCATTTCTCCAGGGGATCTTCCTGACCCAGGAATTGAACCTGCAGCTTCTTTACTACTGAGCCAAAAGGTGATGCTGTGCCGGATGTGTACATACTCACAGTGTTGTATCCTCTTGGTGGCTTGACCCCTTTATCATTGCGTAGCGCTCCTGTCTCTCATTACAGTGTTAAAGTCTGTTTATGATATAAAGATGGCCTATTAACCCCCGTTTTCTTTTGGTTTCGGTTTGCATGGACTATCTTTCCTTCCCTTTTGTTTTCAGTCTGTGTATGTCCTCACATCTGAAATGAGTCTCCCATAGGCAGTATAATTTTTTTTTTTTTAAATGTATCCATTCAGCAACTCTGTACTAAATTCTCCAATCAAAAGACAATTACATTTAAAGTGATTACTGACAGATATGTACTCACTGCCATTTTGTTAATTATTTAGTGACTCTTTGGTAGTTCTTTTGTTGCTTTCTTCTCTTGCTCTCCTCTTCTGTGACTTGATGATTTTCTGTAATGATATGCTCAGATTCCTTTCTCTTTTTTTTTGTGGTTACCATGAGGATTACATGCCAACTTAAATTGTTACCAACATAGTATGTATAACAGTCTAAGTTTAAACACATTCTAAAGCTCCACATTTTACTTTCCTCTCCTGCCATTTTACGGTTTTGATGTCACAAATCATATCTTTTTATCTTGCATATCCCTTAAGAAATTACTGCATTTTTACTGCTTTTGTCATTTAACCTCATACTAGTTTTGTAGGTGATTAATTTACCCTTCAACATTAGATTATTATGAATTTTACTATATATTTACCTTTACCAGTGAGACAGATTTATTTTCATATGTTTTCTTATTACTAATTAGTACTCTTTCATTACAGCTTAAACAGGTTCCTTTAACTTGTCTTGCAAGGTTGGTCTAGTGGTGGTGAATTCCTTCAGCTTTTGCTTGTCTGGAAAGTTCTCTCCCCTTCAATTCTGAATGACAACTTTATCAGGTAGAATATTCTTGGTTGCAAGTTTTTTTTTTCTTTCAGTACTTTCACTGTATCATACCACTCCCTTCTAGGATGCAAAGTTTCTACTGAAAAACCTAATCTGCTGATAGCCATATGGAGGGGTTCCCCTGTAACTGTTTTTCTCTCGCTGCTTTTACGATTCTCTCCTTGTCTTTATGTTTTGACATTTTAATGTGGTCTGGGTCTCCTGGGTCTGAGTGTTTGTTTCCTTCCCCACGTTAGGAGAGTTTTCAGCCCCTTTTTTCTTCTTCTTCTGGTATCCCTAGGTGCAAATGTTGGTTTGCCAGATGATGTAGCATAGTTTCTTGAGCTGTGTTCGCAAAAAGATGCTGCTCCACTTGGGTGAATTCCACTGCTTTGTCTTTTGAGTTCAGTGATCTTTTCTTCTACTTCATCTAGTGTATGGCTGAAACCCACTAGTGTCTGTTTTGGTTCAGGTACTGTATTCTTCATTTCTGTGACTTAATATTTGGTATTTTCCTGCATTTTCTGTTTCTTTGTTGAAGTTCTCAGTGTTCATCCGTTCTTCTCCCAAGCTTGTTAAGCAGCTTTAGGATCATAAAACTGCTTTTTGAACCCTTTAACAGGTAAATCACTTATATTCTTTTCATTCAGGACCTTTTTTGAGATTTTTATCTTGTTCTGTTTGGGACATTTTTCTCTGTTTCTTCATTTTCCTTGCTTTTCTGTGTTTGCTTCCATGCATAAGATAACACAGTCACCTCTCGCAGTCCTGAGGGAGTGGTCTCTCGCAAGAAAGAACCTTATTGTTTAGCCTTGCCCTAGCTCTCTCTTGTTTCTCAAACCTCTGTGATTGTTCAAGCAGCTTATTTTTAGTGGCTCCCAAGAGTTGAGGGTTTGTCAACACCTGTCAGTGTCCCAGAGAGGGGCTCAGACAGCACTCAGATTCAGGCTGGTTAGAGGCCAGACCTTCAGGCAGAGCTTTTAAAGTATATAAATATATATAGACCACAAGTGTAAATCCCACGAGCCAGAGCCTGGTGACCTGGAAATGTCATCTGGGTGGCAGTCACAAAAATCACAAGTTCCTTTCCAGGAGATGTCAGCACCCTGGAATGAAGCAGATAGAGCATAAGGGGTGGGGTTCAGGCCCTCCACCACAGGGAGAAGCTCGGGATTTGAGTTCCCTCCTGAGTGTGGGTCGTGGCACCAGAAGGGCGCTTTACAGGGAGATTGTGCTCGGCCTCTCCTACCTGCTGCCGTGGGCTTTTCTTCCTAGTTCACCTGATGTGTAGGGAGTCGCTCAGCAGTTTGGGGTTTTTTCAGAGGAAACTCTTCCACGTGCTGCTGTAGATTCAGTCTGTCTGTGGGAGGTGGTGAGTTCTGGATTTTCCTGTGGTGCTGTCTTGGACCTGCCTCCTTGTCCTTGTTTAAAGCACTGCAGTCTCAGCATCTGGCTGGTCTCCTGGAACCCTTTCTCCACCATTCTGTGACCTTAAGCATGAACTTCCCAGATCTCATCTGCTAAATACTTAGAATATGAAAGATCAAAAGTCATTTCAATTCCATAAACAACTGAAGAAGCCTCTACTGTGTTTCAGGCACTGCCAGATGCTGAGGTAGGAGAAAAATCAACATCCCCACCCTCAAGGGAATTAATCAAGGGAAGTAAAGTAGTAAAATCAGATGGTAGGCTTCTCACGTGGTCCTAGTGGTAAAGAACCCACCTGCCAGTCTGGGAGACCTAAGAGACGTGGGTTCAGTCCTTGGGTCAGGAAGATCCCCTGGAGAAGGGTATGGCAACCCACTCCAGTATTGTTGCCTGGAGAATCCCATGGGCAGAGGAGCCTGGCAGGCTACAGTCCATAGGGTTGCAAAGAATTAGACACGAGGGCCTAAGTGCTGAGTTGCTTCAGTCAAACTCTGCAAAGCAGATGCTATTTCTTCATCCCCATGTCCTCAGCCAGGTTCAGGGTAGGAAATGACCACTGAGTAACATGGAAATAAAGTATTTCCAGGAATAAGGGATGATGATGATTACAGGGGATTCAGAAGTCACCTGAAAAGTGAGGAGATGGAAACATGAACTGGTGAGATGACCGTGACAGTAGCTCAGCCAGGACGTCATGTTCCAGGTGACTGTGTTCCTGCCCTTCACAGCTGTGGGGATCTTTCCACAAGGCAAGGCTACATGTATTTACCATCTTCATCTTCCTGACTTGGAATCAGGGCCTCCTTGAGGATTTGTTGAAAATGGTGGATCCTCTCTGGAGATGAAAGCACACACAAGCTTTAAATGCAGTTTAGGGGGTTCACTGGTAGGACTGTATCTTCAGGGCTGCCCCATGCACCCAGCAGCCTTCCTCTCCTGGGAACAAGCCATGTTTCATTGTCCTCTGCTGGGTTTCAGCCTAAGCAGCACACTGCCCTTTATAAATAAGGCTGCTGATTAACGCAGGAGATGGAGGAGTTCATGAGTGTTCCCTGGGCCAGATGATAGAGCAGATGACTCTTCTCTTTTGCCTTTTCAGCTCAAATGTTGTATCTCAAGGGATTGGGTCCTTTTAGCAATCTCATCTGTTCTATCCTGGGAGGTATTTAAAACCAGTTTGGAATAACACTCATCTGGATTCCCTGTTCCTGGGGCTGGGAAGGACCCTTCTGGTGCAGCCCCCAGGCATGCGCAGCTCTGTGTCAATCCTGAGAATCGCCAGTGCCAGGCCGGGGGCCCTGCACAATTCTGGGCTCAGGAGCTCTGCTGTGCCAGCCCTTCAGAATAGGTTGAAACAGGCTACATTTTCCCCCTACGACATGACTAGTGACCTAGGTGTAATCCTTTATAGTTTATTTAGTTGTCTGACATAGGCTAAGAAAAACCAACAACAAACCCCCCCCCCCCCACATTTATAGTACTCAAATGAGGAAATATGCTAGGAGAGGTATACCAAAGATCACTCCCCAAATATTTAGTGGGGTGAAACATAGCTCTTTTGTCACTAAATCCCAGGTTCTTTCTACCTTTCTGTGTTGACTAATTTTTCCTTGAGTCTGTACAGTTCTTTCTGATTGGGGAATTACATGCAAGAAATATCCTCTGGTGAACACAGAGCTGGTTACTTGGTCCCTACATCTATTTTGTAAAAGACTGTGCTGCTTGTGTAGCCTGCTTTGTTCATTTATTCTGCAATAACTGAGCATATCTGGCTGGCAGAGGACATCTAAGTTAGGTACAACCCAGGGGTTGGCTCTGCTTCCGTGTATGCTTTCTTTGGGCAGTGACTGATTCTCTTTTTCTCCTGCAGAAATGCCAGATAATGCAGCAGCTTTGCTGGGCACTTGCTGTAAACTCCAGATTATCCCTCTGCTGTACCACCTGGTAAGAACCCTCCCCGAGGGGACCTGGGGTTGGTAGGAACAGGGAAATGAGGGGGAGATGAATACCCAGCAGCTGATAAAACTTGTTAGGCTTTCTCAGCCACAATAGCCCTTCAAAATAGGTTAAAACAGGTATTACTAACCTCACATTCTTTTATACCCTGCCTACATCACACACACATAAGAAAACCAAAGCTCAGAGGGAAAGGAGTTATCTGGAGAACTTGCTAGCAGGGCTTGTCTTTATACTCCAGGTCTCAGGATTTCGGCATTTCTTGGAGAGAATTTTGGCCAAGGCTTGTTGCAGGGAAGGGGCCTGACACCATATTATTTGCCATGCCAGTTCTATGGCTGGACCAGTCTGATTCAGCACTGAATTCAACAGGGAGGTATTCAATAGGACGGCTTTGTCTCAGGGAGACTTTCATTTTCTCTTAGGAATATCATTAGCTTCATGCCCTCGGGAAATGTCATGGCAAGAGTAAGAGTTAAGTAATGATGAGCTTAGCCCTGAAAGTCAAGGTTAAGTTTTCCTTTTTAAATTACAAATTAGGTCATTAACAGAAGGAACCATCGACAGACAGGCCGGGGCAGCTCCTCTAATGTGGCTTCTGCAGGTGTTGCTTAGCCTGGGGCAGACAAGCAAAGCATCCCTGGTTACTTATTTTGAGGCCTGGTTCCTAAGGGCTGATGCCATCATGCTGTTTAGACCCAAAGAACTAAAGCCTGGAGCTCTGCGGCCAGGTCTGTAGGGCAGGTGCTGGGGTAGACTGCCTACATAGGACCCTGCAGTTTGTTACTCATCTGCCCTGGGAACTTGTCGGCATGGTGGTTACTGCCTTTGGTGCATCCTTGTGTAGCAGAGACCTGTGGAAACTGCAGCGAGGCATCATTCCAAGAAGCAGTTCAGATGTCATTCACAACTGAAAGCAGAGCCTCACCACCCAGAGGAATGCTGTGTTCTTGTACTTTGACCACAAAAACTCAACTACTTGAAAATGAACCAGCATGAGATTGTCCTGCAGCCAGCTGAGGGTAAATGCTGATGGTGCAATTTGGTTATGGAAATGATATGTATCACTATCTAATTGTCTGCAACGACAGTAGTCCTGCTTTCATAGCTTAGCTCCCTTTCATAGCTTAGCTCCCTTTCATAGCAACTGAATATTTAGTATTTCCTAGGTCAGCCCCTTACCATGTATTTACAAAGCCATCAACTGCATTCAGGAAGTATATACAAAAAGAAAATACTACCAAGACCACATTAGTAACACTCTCTCCCAACCAACTCACACTTGGTCGTCATCCCTGAAGGTCTGCTCTAGGATTTGATCCCACATCACATTCACCAGAATTCAGCTGCTGGTGTTCTAGGAGTAGCTCTTAGAATGCACTTGGAGTTCTAGCACAGCTGGTATTCTACTTTGGCGTAAAACTATCCACCCATAGAGTCATTGTTTATATTCAGTAGCCCCACAAAAGTAAACAAATAATTTTTCTTTAAAGACCTTCCAGAGTGTCTTCATATAATCTCCCCTAGATATTGTAATAACATTTCTTAAGACAGCAAGGCTCCTGCTGGAACTTGGGTATCTTATATTTCTTATAGGGATTTACTTAGAGCAAGGTACAAAAATCTACCTGCATTCCTGTCTTGTCTGGTGGCCAGAGTAAGTTTGAGAGGCTTTCTGAAAGGCTTTTGAAAGAACAGTGTCAAATACACTCATACCTTTGCAAACTGGTGAAAGAAATGGTAAGAAGGTGAGTTTATAATCATCTAGAGAGAATGTTAATTTCACACCTCCACTCCTTCAGGTGTGACTGTAGTCTCTCTCATACCTAGAAGTGCCTCTGGGTGCCTGGGGTTGGCAGATGTTCAGAGAGGCAGGCAGGGTTTTGCTGGGCACTTTTCCACCAGACCCAGGACACAGCGAACTATGCTGTTGGCAGGCTTCAGCCTTCGCCAGTGGAGCTCATTCTTATGTCACCAGATGTGGTCATGCTTAAATAAGAACAGACCAGATCCACTCTCTGGGCCACATGGTAAGGGAAGCTTCTGGTTACTGGGTGAATCTACAGGTATATGGATCTGTAAGGCTGGTTTTGATAACAGACACAAGAAGGTTTATATGCAAATGAGTGCCATCCTTCAGCCGCTGGGGCAAGCTGCGTATTTCTTTTAGTAAGGCTGTCAGTGCTCAGGACATGTCTGGAATTCTTTTGGATTCCCTTCAGATTCAGTTAAAATTCACGCATACTTTATAAGGCTTACTTCATTTAAAATTTTGCTCTCATTACTAATTTGATCAGGTTCTGAGTGCCTGTTTAAAATTCATATCTACTGGCAAATTTGTAATTACTACAGACTAAAAACAAATGTATCAGAGGCATTGCTCAAGACCCTAAAAGCAAAGGTTCCAATGTTCTGAGCAGTTGCGATTAGAGCAGCGTCTGATGTGACCTCTCTGAAGAAGTGAGGGTCTGTGTTCCAGGTGGGGTATAAGGTGAGCATGCCAGACAAGGTCCCTGTTCTTCTGGGCAACTTAGGTTTTAATACACAGAGCAAACAGGGAATAGCAAGAAGATAATGTCAGATACAGTAAGTAAATGAAGGCAATAAGATAATGTAATAGTGGCTGGGAGGTGGGAGTAGTGAGTGAATCTATGGAGAGAGGGGTAGGAGAGACCCATTATGTGGCATTTCAGCTGACAACTCAGAGATGAGAAGGAAAGTTCTATGGGAACTCTGGAAGGAAGGTAGAAGGAAGAGGAAGGTTGAGGCAGAGAGCATCAGTAAATAAACTATGGTACCTACCTTTGAGGAGTTTATGCAAATATACATAGGAAATTCTAACACTTGGATTAAAGTAAAAAAACAAACTTTATGCCCTGTGTATAAGAAAGTTACATTCTGACCTTTCTAATCTACTGGAATTAATGGATCCAATAGAAGGTAGAATCCAGAGAGTAGGGGTTTGGTCAGAGGACTACTTGGACAGTAAGGAGATCAAACCAGTCAATCTTAAAGGAAATCAACCCTGAATATTCACTGGAAGGACTGATGCTCAAGCTCCAATACTTTGGCCACCTAAAGCAAGGAACTGACCGATTGGAAAACACCCTGATGCTGGGAAAGACTGAAGGCAGGAGGAGAAGGGGACGAAAGAGAATGAGATGGTTGGATGGCATCACCGACTCGATGGACATGAGTTTGAGCAAGCTCCGGGAGTTGGTGATGGACAGGGAAGCCTGGGGTGCTGCAGTCCATGGTGAAAGGTTGTTGTTGAATCACGTGAATACACCGGGATTCTTGGCCCCCGGAGGAGAAGAATTCAATCTGGGGCCAGAGACCAGGCTTGATCGCTCAGAGCTTTTGTGTAATAAAGTTTTATTAAAGTATAAAGGAGATAGAGAAAGCTTCTGACATAGGCATCAGAAGGGGGCAGAAAGAGTACCCCCCTGCTAGTCTTCAGCTGGATATTGTATAGTCACTAGCAGTCTGTTAATGAAAGAAAGGAATGTCTTAAAATTCAGAATGGCACCAGGCCCCTCACCCATAAGATGCATTTTGGGATAATCTTGGCACCAAATGGCTTATCCTGGGCCATAAAATGATTAACTTGAATTTTGAAGAAGGGCAGACTACCATACAAATAGTTTCATTTACATAGATTAGGGGAACAATATCTGAGTATAACATACTGGTTTGTCAAGTAGGTTCTGGGCCAAGAGGCAGAACCGACTTGGAGACAGAGTTTGGGGTAAAGGCATAGTACATTAGCATAG
>NW_011494936.1:1195349-1198983 GCF_000754665.1 Bison bison bison | reverse complement strand
TGAGTATAACATACTGGTTTGTCAAGTAGGTTCTGGGCCAAGAGGCAGAACCGACTTGGAGACAGAGTTTGGGGTAAAGGCATAGTACATTAGCATAGCTTAAGACAAACATTTCCATAAGAAAAAGGCATTGGTTATCTCTAGGCTCAAGAATAGCTAACTTCAGGCGAAACCAGGTGTCATTATGGCAACAGAGTATTTTAAGAGAAACCTCCCTTTAAATTTGTATAGAGGAAAAAATATCACTAATTTGTTTCCTCCTGCCACTTAAGAGAGATAAAAAAGTCTGACACTTGCAGGCTATTTCCTCCATTTGGAGACCCCTGGCCTTCCTGCCTGTTACCCTCTCATTTTCATCGACTCCAGTCCCCAGGTCTTGGTCTACAAAGACTGTGAAAAGTTTGTCCTTTCTTCCTCCTTGAGAATTCCAGACCCCTCTCTCCTTGGGGACCCCTAGATTTCCTATCAACCTGCCTAGGAAATGACTCTCTCAATGGGGTTGCAAAGAGTCGGACATGACGGAGTGACTGAACAACAACGGGCGACTCCAGGCAAAGTGGATAAAGTCAGGCCTGAGGTCCCTGCCTGAGCCAAATATATCCTGTCACAGTTCAAGGGTTTTCCCTGTTCTACTGGAAGAATTTAAACAACGTAACTAGTTTTTTTCCCCATAATTAGCTAGAAGTGCTAATGGTATTATCCGATGATGTGGACTTTCTATAATGTTTTTTGGTGATCTGTTTACATGTGTCATTTTAGCTCCGTGCTCTGTCTCATGATGGTGTGTCTGATCTTGAAGACCCAGCTTTGGCTCCTCTGAAAGATAGAGAAAAGTTTGGGATCGTGCAGCGTCTGTTTGCCACAACTGACATTAACCTGGAGAGAATGCAATCATCCGTGAAAGCTGCCAGCAGGGAGGACCCTAACGTCTTACCACTGATACTTTACATCAGCCTGAGTGGACTCTGTGCTTTGGGCAGAGCACAGTAACAGTGTCACGTGCGGATTACAGGTACAGGCACACCTCATTTTATTGTACTTCATAAAGTGAAGTTGCTCAGTCGTGTCCGACTCTTTGCGACCACATGGACTGTAGCCTACCAGGCTTTTCTGTCCATGGGATTTTCCAGGAAAGAATACTGGAGTGGGTTGCCATTTCCTTCTCCAATTGTACTTCATAGACAATGCATTTTTTTTTTTTAAACAAATTGAAGGTCTGTGACAACCCTGTGTTGAGTAAGTCTATTGGCACCATTTTCCCAACAGCATTTGATCACTTGTGTCTGTCACATTGTGGTAACTCTCCCAGTTTTTCAGACTTTTTCATTATATGTATCATGGTGATCTGTGATCTTTGATGTTACTATTGCAAAAAGATTACAGCTCGACTTGCTGAAGGCTCTGATGATGTTAACATTTTTTAGCAATAAAGTATTTTTAAGGTATATACATAGTTTAGGCATAATGCTATTGTACACCTTAACAGACTATAAGATAGTATAAAAATAAGTTCTATATGCACTGAGAAACCAACAAGTTTGTGTGATTTGCTTTACTGTGGTGGTCTGGAACCAAATCTGCAGTATCTGAGATCTGCCTCTGCGTGGTATCAGCTAAGGCTGGCTGCTTTTCAGCATCACCAAATACTGCCTCTGGGGCTTAGGTCACCATGATAAATGATCAAGCAGATGAATTTATCTAATAGTTTAAGAAGTGGTGGCTTTTTGCATTACAAATCACCTTGAATTCAGCTACCAGTTACTCTGTACAGGGTTTTTTCATGGGAGGCCCTCCTGTGCTGCTAACCCAGTGTCCGAATTATAGACCCCAGCACCCCAGCTGGAGGAGGGTGGAGAATTCTAAGCCAGAGTAGTCAGACCTTTTCTCTGCAGGAAAAAAAATAGGTCCATTTATCACTTTATTTTCCCCACTTTCTGTTAAACAAAATAGATGAGGCTGACACTTTGATCCAAAAATTCATTTTAAATTATGAATGCTGTGGGGAGGCAATTTCTCTTCATAGAAGGCTACATTTTGAATGTGCTATATGCTATGCAGTGACTGAAAAATGAACTGTAAATGCCACTAGAGAACATAGTCTTCTGCTAAACAAAATTATGCTAAAAAATAACCTAACTGCAGGACATACTTCTCCTTAGGGCCTAGTATATATATATATGCATTTTATTTATTTGACTTTGCTGTGCTTTGATCAATGTACCAATCCTATGTCTAGAGCAGTGTGCTGATTTTGCATGCATGTTGGATGTTTAGTTTGTAATCAAAGGAACTTTGTGTGTATTTTTCTTGTTTGTTCTGTTTTCATATCCTGCTATAAATAGCCTGGTCTTCTGAGTGCCCCTAATGCCAATGCTAATATCCACTGGGGACCTGAAGCCACTTCTGCTTTCCCTCAGCAAAAAGTTGCTGCTAGAATTCGACTTACTTGGGGGGCAGCAGGCAGTGGGGATGAGGGCTAGCAGCTGGAACATGCTATGTTACTCAGCACCTGTTTTTATCTCAACATCGCCTACTTATTCCCTTCCTGTGCTTCAGATTTTAATGAACGTTAATAAGCAAGAAATGAAGAAAATAACCCTTTCATTACCTCTATTAAAAATCAGACTAAATCATGTAGCTATTATGCAAATATTTAAGATATGTAAGAAAGAAAGAGTTGTAACTGTGGTGGCAACAACATAAAAAAATAAGCACCTCATACACAAATTGGAAAGGAACGCAAAAGTCAAAATAGTTGTGCTGAGATGGTGGCACTATACCTACCTGTTTTTTTCTGCTTTTCTGAAATAAAATGAGTATAAAGAACATACTGCAGATAGAATGTGTGATATGAATCTACTTGTATGAAAAACAGATATCCATGTATCTCAATGCCTGGGAAATCTCATTTAAGAGGTCACAAGAAACCCAACAGGGTCTGCTTTGAGGAAAGGATTTAGAGGTTGGGACAAGAGGCATTGGTCGGGGGCGGGGGGTGAGATGGGGTGGTTCATCTTTTAGAATTTTGTATGTATTATCCTGAGTTAAAAAAATAACAAAACCCTCCAAACATTAAAAACTAGACACAGACTTAAGACAGAAAGAAAAGAAGCCATCCAAGCAAGTACTGAAAGTTTGGGTTACATTAAACAGCAACTGAGGCAGTCTCTTTCCACAATGGCCCTAAGATTGGCCAGTAATCCTGTTGGACTGTGTTGTAAACATTAGCTGGTATCCTCACCATTAAATATTAACTTTAAATATACCTTTATTTACTGCTTGAGATTCAGAACCATCCTCCTTTTAGTAATGAGATTTGGAATCAAGTCCTAGTATCCCAGAACACCTAGAAAACAGATAATAAATATAGTAGTATTTCCTAGAACAGAACAGCTGCCTTAACTCTATTTCTACAACTACTTCTGTTTCATAAATGGGGATAGAAGAAATGCTGACACAGTTAGTGTGGTGTGGCCCAAAAATGGCCGATAAAAGGTGTTCATGACCTAATAAATCCCTAGAACCTGGCAAAAAGGGTGTTTGTAAGGTACTGGACCTTGAGATGGACAGATGACCCTGGATTATCTGGGTGGACCCTTAAAGAAACCAGAAGGGTTAGTGAGAGATGGATCTG
>NW_011494936.1:1184853-1195249 GCF_000754665.1 Bison bison bison | reverse complement strand
GAGATGGATCTGGCCAAAGAAAATGCAGAAAAAATGAGGCATGTGAAGAATTCAGAGCTGCTGCTGGCTCTGAAGATAGAGGAGGCTGGTTCAAGGACAAGAGAGTAGTTGGCCGGCCAGCCAGCAAGGAAGTGGGGACTTCGATCCTACAACTGCATGGAAATGGAGACCACCACCAACCTGCAAAAGCCTGGATGCATATTCTCCTCCGGACCTGCAGGTAAGAGCCAGGGCAGGGCCTGGGAGACAACTTCGCTCTAGCCTCATGAGACTTGTTCGTGAGACTTATGTTGAATTATGGACCTACAGAACTGAGATAAGTTTGTGTTGTAAGCTGCTAAGTCTGTGGTAATTTGTTATTGCAGTGACAGAAAACCAAGGTAGTATAAGATGGAAGAGTGAGTCACAGTTGGACCCTTGAACAACATGGGTTTGAACTGCACCAGTCCACTTATATGGACACCCAGCTGTGTTTATTAAGGGAATGATGACTTTATGTAAAACCTAATTTTTGGGGAACATAAGTGAAATACTCGGAAATAAAACATAATATTTTCTTGGATCAGTCCCCCAAGGCCAAAGAAATAAAGCAAACATGTACAAATGGGACCCAATTAAACTTAAAACCTTTTGTACAACAAAGGAAACCATCAACGAAACAAAAAGGCAGCCAATGGAATGGGGAAAATATTTGCAAATGATGCTCCTGACAAGTGGTTAGTATTCAAACTATACACACAGCTCATATGACTCAATTATTGAAAAAACCCAACAAAAAATGGACAGAAGACTTGGAATAGATATTTTCCCAAATAAGACATACGGATAGCAAACAGGCACATGAAAAGATGCTCAACATTGCTAATTATTAGAAATGCAAACCAAACCCAAAATGAAGCATCACCTCAAAAGGGTCTGAATGGCTATTATCAAAAACTCTACAAATAACAAATGTCAGACAGGATGTGGACTAAAGGGAACCTTTCTTCGTATGTTGTTGGCAGGAATGTAAATTGGTATAAACACTATGGAAAACAGTATGGAGGTTTGCTCAAAAACTAAAAATAGAACTAACATGATCCAGCAATCCCACTATTTGGAAAAAAACAAAACCACTGATTTGAAAAGGTACACACACCCCAATATTCACAGCAGCATTATTTTCAATAGCTAAGACGTGGAAGCAACTCAAGTCCCATCAACAGATGACAGGATTAAGAAGATGTGGTATAGACACAATGGAGTATTACTTAGCTATAAGAAAAAAATGAAATACTGGCACTTGTAACAATGTGGATGAACCTAAAAAGAATTATGCCTAGTGAAGTTAGTCAGACAATTACTATACAATATCACTTATATGTGGAATCTAAAAAATAAATACCAATGAATATATACACAAAACAGGCTCACAGACGCAGAAAACAAACTTGTGGTTACTAAAAGGGAGAGGGACAAATTAGGGATATGAAATTAACAAACTACTGTTTATAAAGTAGATAAGAAACAAGGATTCACTGTATGGCATAGGGAAGTATACCCACTATAATAACCTATGAAAGTGAAAGTGAAGTCGCTCAGTTGTGTTCGACTCTTTGCGACCCCATGGACTGTAGCCCACCAGGCTCCTCTCTCCATGGGATTCTCCAGGCAAGCGTACTGGAGTGGGGTGCCATTGCCTTCTCCAGGGGATCTTCCTGACCCAGGGATCGAACCCAGGTCTCCTGCATTCCAGGCAGATGCTTTAACCTCCGAGCCACCAGGGAACCTATAACGGACTAGAATCTGTAAAAATACAGAATCATTATGTTGTACACTTGAAACTACCACAGTATTATAAAGCAAATATATTTCAACAAAAAAACTAATTCTTTTGGAGACATCAGAAATACACTAGACCAGCAATTTCTGCATTGTGGGGTATGGAATCCTAGAAAACTAGCTTAGGAAACGAGTTGCCAAAGTACCTTTTCTGGAAACAGGCTTCCTGTGCTCACCCACATTCATGCCTCCATCTCTTGGTCGGTCCAGTGGGTCCTCCTCCCCTTCTCATAGCAGACCTCAGGGCTGAGCTATGTGCCACAGAAGGCGTTGTCTTTCCCACCAGGGTTTTTCTTTTCTTGGCTAACTGGGAAATGGCCCTAGTATTCATGCCATCTAAGCGTAGAGGTCTTCTCTTGATCCTGTATTTTAATCTTCCCTGTCTCTGGAATTCTTTAAGTCGTCTTTGAAAGCTATGGAATCTTTGGGCTGGGACAGATGAAACAATAATTAGGGTTTCCTTGTTAAAAAACAAAAGGGAGGCAGGTGAAAAATTTATAAATTTTGGTGGGAAAAATCTGACATTAGAAGCTTTTAACAAAGATGATTAGCAGTTCAAAGAAACTGCCCAAACTCACCTGATACCTTCTATATTTTATTATCTTCAAGCCTTATTTCTACCTAGAAATGAAACACTACATTTTCCCAATATTAAGTATTTATTTCTTTATATATACAAAAATATTTTACCAGGAGTATGCAGTCTCACAGATTGAACATTTCAGTAAATTTCATTTTGGACAACATATTAATATGCGAAAAGAAAAATTTACAGGGACAGTTGCTGAGAAGTCAATACTTAATTGTACTGCAGGTAGATTTTATTTATACAAGGACAGCAAAAATGTTTCTTTTGTACAGGTACTAGTAATACAATTACTTGGAAAGCAGTAGCAATTAATTTTATTTTTAAACTTTTTCACCTTTAGCAGCTTGTTCAGCTTTAATTTTTTGGTTGTTAACAAGTATTTTGCCCTCCATTAAAAAAAAAAATCTCTTCTACCATCATTTCACAGACTAGAGGTTAAAAAGAGCATGCATATGTGTTCGAAACAAAAATATACCAAAATGAAATGGGGGGAAAAACACCCAAAGTCCTCACATCAAATTTTCATCATGGGTTCTTAATAGAGCTAACATAACATGTGGAAAGTATACCAGATGCTGAACCCCAGTGTTCATTCTTCTAGCAAAATCCAAGATAACATTTTCTTAAACATCAATGTTACTGAAGAAACAGGAATCAGCAGTTCTTTTTTAAAGAGAACACACAGCCAAAAGAAGTATTTACCTTGTATTTCAGTTACAGATGGAGATCAGCTATTCCTCAAATCAAGTTCCACTAAAAAGACTAAGGCATTTCTCAGTTAGACCATGTCTATCAGAACAAAGTATGTTCTGCAAAGTCTGCAAAGGTTACTCACATCACTGCCTGCCTCTTGTATTTAAGAATAAGACGAGAACCACATATTTTAATTGGTAATGACTTATGGTTTAGTGATGGTAATAATATATATAGCAGAGTTTCCCTCATCCTCCAAGCTCCCAGGCCTCCTTGACTGATGTGAAGAAGGTTAAGTTTCAGGCATAGTTTGTCATATTTGTATGTTTCTACCCTGGGTTGCTGTGACTAAAGTGCAATAAAGATATTTATCCCCAACTTTTAAAATAAGACCTTTTGGCTTTTGCTCTGTGTTAGTAACAGTACTTATTCACTGGGACTCAAGACAGATTTACAAGCATTAAGTCATTTAATCTGCCAAGTTGTAAGTGGCATTTACATCATCTGTAGATGTGTTCATTCAGTTTGTGCTGGAGATTAGAAAACAATTAAAGCTGGTAGGGGGAAAAAAAAAGAATTGTTGCTTCTGGTCAGCTTTGGTGTATGGAGGCAAGTCAGATTTCTCATAGCACTGCAGTATCAGCCAGTGGCCCTGAAGCAGGTAGAGAACAAAACTAAAAAAAAAAGGCAGTCCTATTGGATTCGTGGTCCCCCAACTGGAGGTAACTGAATATGTTTCCCCTTTTAAAGAAACAAATGCCTTTTAAACTTAATACTATGGGTTGAACCATAGGGCTGCAGTGATAAATTTCAGGCAGAAGAATAAGGTACGCAGCTTTAAGGGGCAAAGATCAGAGTGTCTTCAGATGTAATAAGAGTACTGGATTGCTTACTTAAATTTTGTTTGACTTGTGAGTGGTCTGGTTGGTGAGGAGGAGGATTTCCTAAAGGTCTGGACTTAGAAAAGGATTCTGAACTCAAGACCTCCTGACCAAGCCACTAAGAGACCAGAACACAACCTCTTTCAGGCTGGAACAACATCCTCACAGCTGTTTTAAAACTGAAGGCAGAATTTCTAAATGGTGTGCACCTATCACTATGTTACCTCCAAGAGAGGTACACTTTAAAAGAACTAAAAAATAAGCCAACTCAGGGCAAATGAATATATATAATAAACAGATAAAGTAGCTTAATAAGGAATTTCCAATTTACCATTTACCTCATCAGAGTTATAAATTACGGTGAAGATAAATATTAAGTTAGCCTTATTTAACAAGTGTATTATTAAAAGGGAGATGTAAATTTTCTCAGTGGTCATATGGTCAGGAGTCATAATTAGGATCTCAGCCAGTAGAAGTGCACCAGCTCTATTTTTATAAAAAGAGAGACTATTTTAAAGAATGCAGTGCAGTGTACTGCAGAAGTAGTGCAAATCATGCTTTTAAAGTCTTATCTTAGAAATGAAATAGCATCATTCCTTCACTTTCTAGTGTTTTAAGGACTCATTTTTGATTCTGTGTACTAAGTCATTCCAGAAACACACAAAGTAATATGGTAAATTATGGAAAACACTAAAAATAAAACTTGAAGCTAGCAAAAATGCAGTTAAAAATAATCTTACCTTAAGAAAATTATAGAATTGTTTTCTTCAGACATATAATGTATATGTAAAAAATGATATGAATTATTACTCAATTGTATTCTTAAAAGTTTGTGAATATTAACTTGTTCTATATACAATAATCCTGTTATTTAAAATACTGAATTTCTCCTAAGAACTCCAAATCCATTACAGATGTTATTACATGAATTCTCACAACAAATCCAAGAGAAGGGCAGGTACTATAATCTCTAAGCCTGAACCATATCTCAAATTCATTTGAAGGTTTAAATAAGTATTTCCCAGGAGGTTTCCATCCATGACTCTGTCCTTTTTCCCTAAGAAAATAGAATACCTTTCTGAGCTTAATTCCAAATATATTTTTCAGAAAGGGGATTAGTATCTGCCTCAAAGTAAAACCAGAGCCTCTGAAAACTATGTGAAAAGTTTCATAATGTCTAAGAATTTGGAAATAATTAAAAATGTAAGAGCATTAGTTATAATTACATAGTGAACATTTTCGTATTATTATCCATATATCTTGGGAGAATTTTACATATTATACACATAGCTGTATATATATATATTATATATATGATGACTCAAACATTTAAAAAATGACCTGCTAGCTATATACAGAAAACTTCAGGATTGCTTTTTCCATATGTAGTATAAAGACTCATCACTATAAAATTATTGGCTCCCTAGCCTGTGGTTCCTGGAAAATGGGGTGTTGTTTCAGAAGTCATAAAAGTACAATGTTAAGTAGACCAATTTTCAAAACTTTAATATTTACCAGTTTAAAATAATTATACCTAACGCCATGGCTATCCATCTGAAAAATCAACCCCAATCACTGGATTGTGACACTTGTTGTTATCCATAAAAACAAGTACAAATTTAAATGACTCTTTAAAACAAAGATCATCTTCTATGGTCACTGGGATATTACAGTCAAAGCAGTCAGTACCTGGCCATAGTCTATAATGCTACACTAACATTTTATTGCTAATTTGAATTCTTTTCTAAATTTGTGTTAATATCCAATTTGCTCTTTTAAAGAAAACTTGTCCTTATAAGCTATTATATTAAATTTACTAGATTCTAGAATCTAGGGTTCAGGCTACTATTGCTGTACTGGGTTTATGATATGATTTCTACCTTAGAAAGCTATGTTCAGCAGTTGTATGGTAAAAGTAAACAAAGTCTGATGTATTGGATAGTATTTTACTTGACACTATCCAAATATCAAACAGAAATGGAAACTGCATAATCAAGGCTTGGTTATAATAAAAGGAAAAATTCTACTTGAGTGCATCACATTTATTACACTAGTTACAGTTAAATGACTTATCCAGGGACATCAACTCTATGGATATGGGATATTTGTATATTTAAAAATATATATAATATTTAGCTGTATATAAATAATCATGCCCTGAATGCTGAATGTGGATGCTCACCTGTCTACAAGGAATCCTCAGGTGCATTACTATGTTGGCACATTGTTTCCCAAAAGCATATGCACGCATATTTTTAACAATATTTTTAATGTCACCTTAAGCTATTTTCTCTTCAGTAAAGCTAGTTATCTTAGACCTTCCCTACAGGAGAAGTTCACATTCCCTTGATCACAACTATACTGTCATTGCTATAGGAGAATTCTGGGGCCTCTGGGACTTCTTGCCCCAGCAGAGCTCTGCTGGTTTCTACAGAACCAGATGGGACTTCACTTTCAAGTTCAATGACTCTTTATTGAAATAGATGAACTTTGCTATAAATTGATTCTTTTCGGCTCTGGCATCTAGATGGAAATGAAATCAACTGCATTGTTCCATTTTATATTAGGAGGAATCTCATGTGTATAAACTAGTTAGTCATGAATACCATTTATAATAGAAATAACTCAAGTGTAGACTGTTTTCTAAATAATGTGCACTTTATACCATGTGATAAGGCCTAAAATATGTCTGATGTAAAAACCATCTCTGTTGTGTCGATGGGTAAAATATCTTGTGGATAGACTTCTTGAGCTACTCCAGTGATCCCCAAGAGGCTGCAGGCAGCGGCTCCAGTGATCCCCAAGAGGCTGCAGGCAGCGGCTCCAGTGATCCCCTAGAGGCTGCAGGCAGCGGCTCCAGTGATCCCCTAGAGGCGGCAGGCAGCAGCATGAAGGCACACTGCAGAAGACACCATACTTCCTGAGAATGTGAAAATAAAATTTCTCTTAAAATTTACAGTGTGTTGAGATGCTAAGTCATGGGACATCATCTCGACACTGTGCTTTGATTCATCTTTGAGAAGCCAAGACTTTGATGTAAATGTACGTGGTTTAAAAGTTACCAAAGTTACTAAAGGGTATGATCCATTTTGCTACCAATTTCCTATTCTAGGACAACGAACCTCCATACAGCTACTTGGGTGTTTGGTTTCATTGTGAAAAAGAACAGTGCCTGCTGCTTATTACCATGTATTTTCTCTTCCCTCTGAGTCCTCCGGGCTAGCATTCCATGTGACAGCTTAGCTGAGGGGAAAACAAATTTCAGCAGCCAGGGGTCTGGTGTCTACCACCAGACAAAGATGATCATCAAAGTTTAAGCACCTAACCTGTTAAGTGTGAATACTGTTTATGTGAAAAGCTAGCAGCAGTATAAAATATGGCTAACTTAGTTAAACAATAATCTGCATCTCTGAATATACTTTAGAAGAATTTATACCATCAAAGAATCCTAAAGGAAGATATTAACTGAGATGAATTTTGGAAATTTGTATATATTAATGTATCTAAAGAAGGAGAACTGTTTTCCTAATCAAAAAGTTTACTTCCTAAACAAAAAGTACATTTCCTAACAAATGTAAAAAAATATATAAAACATTATTTAATACATATTATATAATACATACACTGTACATATTATATAATATATATGTAGTCTAGTGAGATAAAACATTTGACAATTTTTTCCAAATTTCATAAATTGTTCAATGGATTTGGTTCACAACACAACAAACTGAAAAAATACCCTAATGATCACATCACACTTCAAAAAGCAAACTGATTGTTCACATAAACCCCCAACTGCAAACTGAGAGGCATTTTTCAGCATCACAGAAATTTTCAGAGGCATGATACATTTGCTTGCTGATCATATCCTAATAGAAAACTGTATAAAGCAATAGGTACACTTTCATCAGTTAAACTTTTACAATGGATCAGCTCCCAGAGTCATTCTGTTACAAGGTTTGCAGGATAAGGCACTCTCCCGGCCGGTGTGGCCTCGCTCGCCGTGTACATGTTAACGAAGCATCAGCCCGTCACTGCAACGAATGAGAGTGCAAGGTACTGCTCTTCATTTTTTCACGAGAGAGAGCATGAAGGGAAAAAACTAACATAGCTGCATAAATTAGAACGGATAGCCGTACAACTCTGAAATAATGAAGCTATGTTGCACTGAGCAGACTTCTGATGTCAGATTTGGATGGTGGTAGACTAGCTGTAGCACTGACATTAAAATTCTGCTTCTGTAAGAAATTGAATATATTAGGAAAGAAGGCCAATAAACCATTATTTTTTCCTAATAAGAGTAGCTGACCCTTCACTAAATACTGAACTAAATGACAGCTTTACAAAACTATTTCAAGTATTCATTATCACAGTGAAAATGTGAGACCAATGTTAGAGTGAATGATTTGAAAATTCCTTGGATGAAAAAGGCAAGGGTACTAAATCAAAACATATACAAAATGCTTCAACGCATTTCTTTATGTGATATGAATAGAAAGATTATCCATAAAAAGTTAGAAAAATTAAGATAAATTATATATTAGTACACCTTCTCAACCACATTTTATATAAAAATTCAGAATAGTGTACTGGTATTTCAATCTACACAATAAAAATGCCTGGACTTGGCAGATATCTTCTATCTGTGCATGTATTTATTCAGTAGGTTTATCTGTTGCAGTCACTTTTTGGAAAGTTTATTTGAATTGTGAACCTTACTGAATCATCAGTAAACCCAGCTGATTGGGACCCACTGTGGCTCCATTCTCAGTTTCTCTATGGCAGTCTGAAGTTTCTCAAAGGCTTTGTCTAGATTGTCATTGATGATGATCAGATCAAAATAGTGGTTGTACGCTCTCTGAATCCGTGCACTTTCATCCACTGTTTTCTTCAAGTCAGAGTCCTGGCAAAGAGTTTCAAGAGGAAAAGTTTACACAATGTATACTTATTGCTCACAATCAACTCAAAATGAAAGAAGAAGTAACTAGGATGGATATTTGAGTGTGATATCAATCCTCAAAATCTAATCTACATAGAGTGCTAAAAAATATATTACCATCTGTTCATATCCAGTCATTAAAGCTGCATTCATGTTTGCATTTTGAGTATTCTGTGTCTTCTGTTTCACTGATACTAAGAGAAGATTCCTAATTAAAGGACTATTGACAATAATCTTAGGGTGAAATCCAAAGTAATAAGGAATTATTGTAGGTCTCTAGCCTCCAGGTAGCACTAGTGGTAAAGAACCTGCCTGCCAATGTAGGAGATGCAAGAGATGCAGGTTTGATCCCTGTGTTGGGAAGATCTCCTGGAGGAGGGCATGACAACCCGCTCCAGTATTCATACTTGGAGAATCCCAGGGACAGAGAAGCCTGGTGGGCTATGGTCCATAGGGTCTCAAATAACAGGACATGACTGAAGCAACTTAGCACAGCACAGCCCGACTACATCATTCTTCTCAAAATATTTTTACTTTATGGAGTCTGTAAATCATGGAACCCAAATTTCAGTGGCTGTTAAGCTCAATGCCAAATTTACTGCCTTTCTCTAAGAAAGAGAATCTCAGAAGAACAGTTTGAAGACTACATGCTCCCCACCCCCAACAACAACAACAAACACACACACACTTTAATTTGTTATATATTTCATTATTGTTTATATTTCATAAAATACTTCTAGTCATTCTGGAATATTTAGGGAGAATAAGTAAAGAACAGGTTTTTTCATGAGCAAGTAAAGCTTTTCATTAAACTGTTTTAAATTTCACAATACTTCTACAGGTTCTCCAAATATTCATTAAGTTCCTATTAAAATGTCTGTTTCATAATCCATGGGTATAACAGTGAATAAGACGGAATGGGTTCTTACCATTTACTGGAGGAGACAAATAAGAGGGCAAATAAACAAAAACTTGCAAGTTGTAGTAAGTACTATGAAAGAAACCAACCAGGAACAAAGAATTTTAAGAGACCTACCTTAGACAGAGTGACTCTACATATGAATAAATGACATTTAACCTACCTAAATGACATTTCCAGTTGAGCTATTTCACATCCTGAAAGATAATGCTGTGAAAGTGCTGCACTCAATATGTCGGCAAATTTGGAAAACTCAGCAGTGGCCACAGGACTGGAAAAGGTCAGTATTCATTCCAATCCCAAAGAAAGGCAATGCCAAAGAATGCTCAAACTACTGCACAATTGCACTCATCTCACACACTAGTAAAGTAATGCTCAAAATTCTCCAAAATTCTTCTTCAGCAATATGTGAACCGTGAACTTCCAGGTGTTCAAGCTGGTTTTAGAAAAGGCAGAGGAACCAGAGATCAAATTGCAAACATCCGCTGGATCATCAAAAAAGCAAGAGAGTTCCAGAAAAACATCTATTTCTGCTTTATTGACTATGCCAA
>NW_011494936.1:1184293-1184753 GCF_000754665.1 Bison bison bison | reverse complement strand
TGACCTGCCTCTTGAGAAACCTATATGCAGGTCAGGAAGCAACAGTTAGAACTGGACATAGAACAAGAGACTGGTTCCAAATAGGAAAAGGAGTACGTCAAGGCTGTGTATTGTCACCCTGCTTATTTAACTTCTATGCAGAGTAGAAGAGAAATGCTGGGCTGGAAGAAACACAAGCTGGAATCAAGATTGCCGGGAGAAATATCAATAACCTCAGATACGCAGATGACACCACCCTTATGGCAGAAAGTGAAGAGGACTAAAAAGCTTCTTGATGAAAGTGAAAGAGGAGAGTGAAAAAGTTGGCTTAAAGCTCAACATTCAGAAAACTAAGATTATGGCATCTGGTCCCATCACTTCATGGGAAATAGATGGGGAAACAGTGGAAACAGTGTCAGACTTTATTTTTGGGGGCTCCAAAATCACTGCAGATGATGATTGCAGCCATGAAATTAAAAGG
>NW_011494936.1:1173144-1184193 GCF_000754665.1 Bison bison bison | reverse complement strand
GGCTCCAAAATCACTGCAGATGGTGTTGCAGCCATGAAATTAAAAGGCGCTTACTCCTTGGAAGAAAAGTTATGACCAACCTAGATAGCATATTCAAAAGCAGAGACATTACTTTGCCAACAAAGGTCTGTCTAGTCAAGGCTATGGTTTTTCCTGTGGTCATGTATGGATGTGAGAGTTGGACTGTGAAGAAAGCTGAGCGTTGAAGAATTGATGCTTTTGAACTGTGGTGTTGGAGAAGACTCTTGAGAGTCCCTTGGACTGTAGGAGATCCAACCAGTCCATTCTAAAGGAGATCAGTCCTGGGTGTTCATTGGAAGGACTGATGCTGAAGCTGAAACTCCAAAACTTTGGCCACCTTATGCGAAGAGCTGACTCACTGGAAAAGACTCTGATGCTGGGAGGGATTGGGGGCAGGAGGAGAAGGCAATGACAGAGGATGAGATGGCTGGATGGCATCACCTACTCGATGGAAATGGGTTTGAGTAGACTCCGGGAGTTGGTGATGGACAGGGAGGTTTGGCGTGCTGCGATTCATGGGGTTGCAAAGAGTTGCACACGACTGAGTGACTGAACTGAACTGAAATGACATTTAAATTGAGAACTATAGTGGAGGAAAGAGCATTCCAGGCAGAGGAAACAGCAATGTAAAATCCAAGGGGAAAATGGATACTGAAAGATAAAAAGACCACCAAGATGGATGGAGGACAAGGGAGGATGGGGTAATAAGTTGAGACAGCACAGGCTAGGTCATGGAAGACCTAGATGCGATGGGAAGACATCTCTGGATTATGATGGAGGCAGAGAAGATGGAAATGACAGCAGAATAGACATATATTTTGGTGATAAAATTATCCAGTTTAGCTGATGGGCTGAATATGGAACGTGAGGAATATGAATGAATCAAAAATAGCTCGAGTTTCTAGCTTGAATAAATGGATAGTTGCAGAAGACGCAGAGTTGGGTGGGTGGGAGTGGGGGAAATATGATTTTGGGTGGGGGGTAAATAAAACATTCTACTTTGTACATGCTAAGTTTAAGGTGTCTATGAGACATCTAGGTGCAACTGTAATGTTAAGTAGGTGAATGCTAGTGTAAATTGGAGCTCAGGTCTGGGTTATCAATATAATAGGAACATCAGCTTAATAATGGTAAATAAGTTAATGGATTTGGTGAAAACTCCTAAAGGAAAGTAAAATAGTGAAGTGGGTTCTCAAGTAAGCTTGAGGGATATTAGTACTTATATTTTAGTTAATATTTTCACTGAGATCTCTAAATCAGTTTGAAACAACTAAAATATCTTTGGGTTTCCCTGGTGGCTCAGATGGTAAAGAATCTGCCTGCAATGCAGAAGACCCAGGTTCGACACCTGGGTTGGGAAAATTCCCCTGGAGAAAGGAATGGCAACCCACTCCAGTATACTTTGCTGGAGCATATCATGAACAGAGGAGCCTTTTGTTATAGATGTATAAACAGGCCAGCTTATAAACAAATCTTACCTAGTATAGTCATTAGCAATCTGTCCTATTAAAACACAAATCAATTCTATTTGACAATAATAATCCTGTGACAATTATCTAGTATACCATATAGATGGAAGAATAAAAACCTCTCTCTCTGTATGGCTATAGAATGATCTCCAGAATGTATTAGTAAGTGAAAAAGGCAGGCAGACTACTGTATGTAAGAAGCTACCTTTAATGTAAGAAATGGGGGCAGGAGGATACACATATTTATATTAAAAATTGTGAAAATAGCTACCTGTGTAGGTGGGAGGCTGGAGTACAGAGGACAGTAAAGCTAAATTTTGTTTGATTTAAAGATTTACTCTGGAACTATGAAAATGTATACAATTATATGACAAAATTAAATTCAAATAAAAAACAGTAATACCTAAAACTTAAAAGCAAAATAAAAAAGTGTTTCAAGTTGATGGCTTAAACACTGAATTATTTTAGTGACTTTAAAATAATATTCAAGGAATATATCATAATTTTTTTAAAAAGTTTTAAGTCTGAAACTTAAAACTTTTTAATAATCATATTGTTAATATTATGACTCAGGAATTACACATATAGTATGTGCTTATTTTATATATGTAAAGTCTGAAATTATGTTAATGTTATTAGGAATGAAGACTTTCAGCATAGGAGGAAAAAAACGATTTAAAAAGGTCAAAGAAGTTAAGTAAAAATGTAAAATCTGAGTTGAAACTATCAAATTGAACTAATGATGTCTATATTCCAAAAGGGGGAAATATGTTTCCTTTATCTGGTCACTAAGAAGATCTCGAAACAATGACCAGCTAAGTTGAATACACAATTCTAGCATCCATAGGAGGCCTAAATACTACTTCCCACTAGAAGGAACCAGGGCTTTTGGAAGGCTGGTTCCAGATCTGGGCCAAGAAATGTGTAAGGATAACCTGGAACAGCTCGTACCAGGAAGCAAAGAATCATTGAAGGTTATTGGGGTTGTATTAAAAAGACTCAAGACAATAAGAGGAATAGGCTCCTCCTAGCTAAAGATGAGACAATTTACACATCAAAGAGTAATAACTGACTTAAGCACAGACAAGGGAGTATTTCAAGTGACTTTAATATATAGTGATTTGATTTGACTGATATACTTAGTGGGATAAACCCTAAAGATAAAAGAGACAGTTCACAAGAATCATACCTGGTAGCATTTGTACACTTATATTCAGACTGCTGTGTATTGTGAGATAAAGCAAATGAGCAATTATGTGCTACTCTTAACATTCCCAGTGTTTTTGAGAACTGGGATACTCAGCACAGGAGAATGGAGTTACCATATAAAAGAGGTTAAGTATAAACCCTGTAATCCTGAATTTGATGGGGAAGTGTCAGTATAAATTCATGATACAGTTTCCTTCAAACATACAAACAGAAAAGCATATATCCAAATGAGCTCTGTCTACCTAAAAGGTGCATACAGCTAGAAACAATCCTCAATCTTGGGACAATGTGCATCTTTAATATTATAGTCCTAAAATAAAATATCATTTACTCTAAAAGGAACCAGAGCTTTTTGGACAAATAGCTGACTCCTGGCTTGGAACAGAAAATGTACAAGATGAGCCTGGAACATCTGTCTTACAGCAGGGAAGCTATATGAGACCATTAGGCTCATGAAATAGATCTCAAGGGCCAACTTAAATAAGCCCCCGTTGGTCAAAAATGGGACAATTTGAACATCAATAAGAATAACAACTGCAATAAGAGAGTAAAATATATCAAGTTTAAATCCATGTGCTTGTGGATTTAAAAACTAAAAAACACAAACCTTATTTGGTCACCTGTGGAGTCTGTTATGGAACAAACCCATTATTCTGAAAACTGATCTATAAAGGGGAAGTATCAAGTATATTTTCTACTTTTCTGTTTATACTCTACTTCAGAGTAATCTACTAGTTAATGAAAAAAAGTCATTACTTAGAAGAATTCTAGTTTATAAATGCAGAACGAATGACAAACTTGGAATACTACCACTTCACATCACAGTTCCTAAAAAAAAAAAAACACAAAAGATATCAGAAGAACTCTCCTGCCTCACAACTCAGACCACAAGTACGGAATAACAAAAGACACTGTGCATCTTTCGCATGTTAGCAATGGAACCCAGGGATTCCAGAGATAGGAAACGGTGAGCCCTATGATTATCCCAGGTTACACACCAGCTTGAAATAGCTTCCAGTCTGCAGCATAGGGAGGCGGAGCCGAGGAGGAGGCTACTGAACTCTCAGTTGTCAGCAGAGCTGACAGTCCAGGGAGAACAAGGCGGCAGGGGTTTGCAGGACAGAATACAGGATGGAACAGGAGCCTGGAGAGAGAACTCTGGAGACTTGCAAAAGACCCCCCCTCCAGCATTCAGCTGAATACCAATCCTTGCACTTCACAACTACCCAGGATCACCAAAGAATCACCAGGAAGGATGAGAGCTATCATTCTGAGCCAGAAACAATATCCATGCCCACAGGCAGGACAGAAAACCTCTTGAGGCACAGGTCATCTGAGAGAGCACTCAAATGGGTTTTGCCTCAGCACTCAAGAGTAATTGCTCCTAGAATGAGAACTGCTCTGGTTTTAAAGCAAGATGTGAAAGGAACAAACAATTTCCAAATAGCTGCATTTCCCAGGACAAAATTCACAATATTAGGTATCCAATAAATTACTAGGACTGCAAAGGTGCAAGAAAATAAGACTCACAATGAGGAGCAAAGTCATTAAATAATCCAGAACTGGTGCAAATGTTAGAATTTGAAGACATGAAAACATTTATTATAACTATATTTCAGATATTCATAAAGCTCATTAGAGACATGGAGCAACCTGAAAAAGAACAAAGAAGACTAAAGCTACCTGATTTCAAGGCTAATCAGCTAAATTGTGGAAGAGGTAGAAGCAGGAGGGAGGGACTGTGAAGGGGCACAAGGAAACTTGTGGAGGTGATGGGCATGCCGTTTCTTTACTGTGATGGCCTCACAGGTGCATACATGAGCCCCACCTTATCAAGGTGTATACTTTCAACATATATCGTTTATTGTATATCAATTATACCTTGATTAAGCTGGGGTGGGGGAAAAAAGATTTAGAAGATATTAGGTAAATGCAATGTGTTAATCTTGTTTGGATCCTGATTTGAACAAACTAACTAAAAAAAATTATAAATACTGAGGAAATGCAAATACAGACTATATATTGATAATATTAAGAAGCTGCTCTTCCTAATGTTTGATGTGTTAATGGTTTCATGGTTACGTCCAAAACGTCTATCTTTAGACATAAATACTAAAGTATTTATGGTTGATGTGATATCAAAGATGTGCTCCAAAATAATTCAAGGTGAGGGAGGAAGTGAAGAGAGGTCTAATTGTAACAAAAATGGCCATGTGTTATTGAAGCTAAGTGGTGGGCACATGGGAGTTCATGTCTTCCCTCTTTTCTACATATTTAAAATTTTTCACAACATGAGAAAAAGAGAGGGAGAAATGAAAACATGTAACAACACCTAACTCTACCCATAGTAAACCTTATGAACATCTTGTATAGGCCCTGTTTCCACAGTAGTAAAAAGAGGGAATTAGATTAATATGTACATTTTAACACTGTTCCATTTCCTTTACACAGAGTAAACTTCTGTTTTAAAATGGAGTGGACGATGATTTTTAAGTAAAAGCAATACTGTTCTAAATCCTAACTACATCCAGGGAACATATTTTTATTCTGTGATACCTTATGTAATGTGTTTGTTTCATAAATATGAATAGATAGAATTAAACATGCCCAAAAGAAAAAGGAAAAACTTTAGGAGGAAAATAACACCGCTAGCCTGAACACTCCTCACCGTCAGAAGTTTGGTAGTGATACCAGCCTCCACTACGGCCTTGTGCATGGCACGTAGGGTATCCAGCTCTGGAGCAGCAATGAACACAACATAGGGCATGAACTCGGATGTCCTCAGCACTTTCAGGGCCTGTGTAGAAGAAAGTTGCAAACCAATTTATATAGGATTAGAATCTGAATTATGTTACCCTAAATAATCAAAGTCCACCTGCCCTCTTCCTAAAGATAAAGGACATAGTCTAACACCTGCTCCCCATCCCCTCACCTCCCTTCTATCCTTCTGATTCCATATAGTGCTTTCCTAAAATGGTGATCCATTAATTTTGTTCTGATTTCAGTCTCACTACTCTTTGGTACCCCTGAACAAAAAAAAAGTATTAATGATCCCAAATCATTAAGAATGATATAAATGCTTTCTATGTTAATTGTAGAATTCTGTTAATATTGAAAAAGCAGAAATAATTTCAGTGTCCGTTAACTGGAGAGTGGTTATATAAATAATCATATATCTGTACTATGAAATATCATGCAGCAATCACAAAAAAAGCTCTATAGTACCTAACACGAAAAGATCTTCAAAAAATACTGCTTAATGAAAAAAGGCTAAAGAATCTGTATAGAATTTTTCCATTTATGTATATAAGAAACAACAAAAGTAGAAAACCCATTACATTTTCTAAATATATATATTTTTTTATTTAAAGCATACTTAAAATGACAGCATGATATGCACCAAACTATTAATAATACAAATCTCTGAGTAGGGAAAGGGGATTGGGTTGAGTGTAGAATGGTGGGAAGGGGTCAGTAAAGGACACAGAATGAGAATGAAATGAATGGGATATGTGTGTGAATGTGTGGGGCTGTGTGTGTGCTGGGTGGGAAGGGGTGTGACTCAAGCATCTATTGCCATCCAAGTCTCTGCTGACTAATGGATTAGAGATTTAGTAAACTAGCTGTAGATGCATAATAAGGTTCTCTATCGCCCCAGGTAATAGAGGAAAGGAGATATCCTCATAATCTGAAGACAAAAACTCCACAGGAACTAAAACTTAAAAAACAGCTTTGGAATTCATACAGCTTACTTGTGGGTTGACATCCAAAATGCAAGTTCTTCCAGTTTGGACAACTTCAAGAATGGAGTCGATCTTGGTTCCGTAGAGGTTTCCTTCATATTCCCCATGTTCCAAATACTTTCCAGCTTTAATATCAGCTTCCATCTCAGATCGTGACACAAATTTATATGCTTGGCCATCTTTTTCATCTTCCCTTGGTTTCCGTGAAGTAACTAAATAACACAGCATTGAGAATTTGTACAGAGACAATGCAATGTATTAAAATATAAACCAAAATGTACAGGGTAGCTTAAGACTTTTACATTTAGTGCAGGGGTTGACAAACCATAGCCTATGACCAAATCTTATTTTTGTAAATAAAGTTTATTTACAAAACCTGTTTGCTTCTTATTGTAAATAATAATACTTCTGTAAAAAAGTTTTACTGGCACACAGCTTTGCTCATTCATTTTATCACCCATGTTTTCATTCATTTTACAAAGGCAGAATAGCTGCTGCTGCTAAGTCGCTTCAGTCGTGTCTGACTGTGTGTGACCCCATAGACGGCAGCCCACTAGGTGCCTCTGTCCCTGGCATTCTCCAGGAAAGAATACTGGAGTGGGTTGCCATTTCCTTCTCAGAATAGCTGTGGTACAGACTAAACGGACTACAAAATCTAAAATAAAAAAGTTTACTGACCCTGATCCACAGAAATGTTTTAAGAGGTAGTTTCCAATATACAATTTACATCCAAAAAATATGCTTTATAAAGTCAGTTTGAAACTTGAAATATATTTTACCTAGAAGCAGAGCCCTAACTTGAAATTCCTAACTAAGGTAAGAGCAATAAGTGTGAAGTCAAGTCACTGTCACTCAGTCGAGTCGACTCTGCAACCCCATGGACTGTAGCCTACCAGGCTCCTCCCTCCATGGGATTCTCCAGGCAAGAGTACTGGAGTGGGTTGCCATTTCCTTCTTAAGTGTGAAGTATATTGCAAATGAGTGTCTTTTCTATCTGACCAATACTCCCTTTCTGTTAAGGAGTATTAATTTCTTTATACTTTAACACTGCCTAATTGCAAGTCCAATAAGTGAGCAAAGTTCTATTCTTAGTTGGTATTATCAATTTTCTGAAGTGTAGTTTTACCCACAAATTATCTGTCCTTTATTTCACCCTAGTACCACACCTTTCTTCTGGCTTCCTTCTACTTGACATTTCCAAATGTTAATTATTTTGTTTTGCACCTCAGTGGTAGATCTAGCCACCTGGATGTTACTATGTTCTACTTTCTCTACTCTGACCTGAAGTATTCTTTCTGAGAGAATGAGAGAGAGATCAAGTCAAAGATCCTTTTATCTGGTATTTGAGAAACATACAACTCCTTTGCAACCTGGCTGTGCTACGAACAGATAATTATCACCTTTCAAACTGTTGTAAAAATGCAGTTATGTACTCTCTGCCAACTTGCTAGAACTCCCTAGGAAGAAAGGTAATTTGTGTACGTGTGTGTGTATATTCAAGTTTAACCTTAATCTGAGTTTGGCTACATCAGATATATATATAAAAAAATTCTACTTCTATTAGTCAAGTACTTACACAAGCAGAATATCTGAGGAAATCATTAACTATATGCAATTAAAGTTAGAAAGTAAACAGATGAAAAAGTGACAGTTAGTATTTGGACTATTTGTAACAACACACCAAGAAAACTTTTATAAGAACAAAACTTTAAGTTCAAGCTCAGTAACAAGGGTCTAATTGATAAATGAGATCATTATGTACGAGACAATTCCCTTTTTCCCCTGCTGTTTTCTGGCTCATCCCAGATTACTGTAGAGAGATTTATGAAGTCACTTAAAGAGCTTCAAGATGCCATAATGACTTTTCATGTTAAAAAATGTGTAATCTCTAAGGTTTCTGGAATTCTTTACCAAAAGTGGTATGATAAAATTTCAAAGGCAATTTTAAGTTCCCCAACTACACACATGCTAGGACTTGGTTTAGTATCTGTGAAGATAATTTTAGAAGAGTATGACTTTTGTGATGCACCACAGTGAAACCACACATAGAAATGTGCTGCTTGAAATGGAACGTACAGACACACACACTGCCTCCACCACTACCTCTATCACGTGGAGAGAATCTCACATTATTGGGGAAATGTTTTTGGTTTACAAGTGAATTTTAACTATAATACCATTCTCTAGTGGACACACACACACAATCTAAATTGCCACATAATTAAGTCTTTTTCCATTTTTAGAACAGAGAAATTAGATCAGGGTGACTTAACTACAGCTGATTCCTTAGACTTTTATGGTAACTAATAGATTGTTTAGCAAAATTCTAATCTTTAGCAGCTCTTCATATAGTGAGGAAATAAGCAACAAAGTAACATTTGTTAACTATTCCAAGACATAGTAAAGAGAAAACATAATTAATAAGGCAGTTTAGCCAAGAAGATGAATAATTTTTAATATTTTATTTTAGGATCATATAATACATAAAGAAAATGAAATCAACTTAATCTAACAGCAGTATTTACATCCTTCCCTATGAGACCTTGCCATCCAGACCACCAGACAATGTATCACAAGTTAAGGAAACTTGTCACACTTAATATTTTTTTGTATGTGTTAATTCTGAAGCTTAATAAAAACTAGATGTTATATAAATGTGAATGATTTAAAAAAAAGTAAGACACACCAACATCATGTAACGAAATGAGAGTTGATGTATGGATATACATACATAATTCTATATAAAAATTCATATATGAATATTTACAGTTACTAAAAATCTGTTGAAAGGTAAAATAGTATATCTTTCTGTAAATTAATTTGGCATGAAGAAAGCAAGATGAAATAAATATATTTATACTTCTATGTATAAATCCCTCTCTACATATATATCCTTTGGTTTACTAATTTTACATCTGAGATTTACATATACACAGTTTAGTTACTTGTAACAAAAATGCCACCCAAACCATGCAAATGGACGATAACAGAGAGGGTTAAATAAAGCATGATATACTTATATACTAGAATATTAAGAAGCTAATATGATTAATTCTTAGGGTTTTTTAATCATGATAAAATATATATAACATAAAATTTATCATTTTAACCATTATTAAGTGTACAATTAATTGGCAGTAAGTACATTAACACTGTTGTGCAACCATTACCATTATTCATCTCCAGAATATTTTAATCATCCTATACAACAGAAACATAAAAAAGAATTACACTCACTATTTAATATTCTTAGAGATACAGCAGAGATAGTTCCCAGAAACAGATGGTGCTATGGGAAAAAAAAAATTAAACAGGAAACAGAAAATAATCCTAAAATGAAAATTATGACTAGTTGTGATAAACACTGATGAGATAGAAGATAAAGAATTCAAGGTAATCTTTTAAAGAGTAGAATAAAAAGATAAAAGGCTAGACAATATACAAAGTAAGAGACAAAAGAGATAAATCCAGGATGTTCAACATCTAGCTAATAGAAATTCTAGAAAAAGTCAAAACAGAAAACAGAGAGAAATCATCGAAGAAACATAATTCCCTAGAATGGAAGAGCATGAATTTCTAGTCTGAAGAGCCACAATCATCAGCACAAGGAATAAAAATAGATGTACACAAAGGCACATCATTATTATAAGATAATGAAAACCAACAAAATAAAAAGACTCTGAAGGAAAATCAGGTCATTTATGAAAGAACAAAAATTAAAATGATGTCCTAGACTTCTTAAAAGACCCTGATGCTGGGAAAGAATGAAAGCAGAAGGAGAAGAGGGCAACGGAGGATAAATTGATTATATGGCATCACTGATTCAATGGACATGAACTTGGGCAAATTCTGGGAGATGGTGAGGAGCAGGGAAGCCTGGTGTGCTGCAGTCCATGGGATCTCAAAGAGTTGGACATGACCTGGTGACTGAACAACAGACTTCTTAACCAAACTGGATTCAAGAGTAACATCTTTTCAGTATTACAATTTAGACTTTCTATTCTCAATTAATCAAATACAGGGCAAAAAACATACAACTTCAAACACAAAGATCCAAAAATTAACATCCATACACCATTTCTTGTCAAGTTGCAAGTGATGTGCCGCAGCAAAACAATGCAATAAACCAAGAAAGAAAAAGAATGGGACCCAGGAGCCATAGCTTCAACTCAGGACAACAATAAAGGGAAACATCCTTACGCTAACGTGGGATAGACAGAGAGGAGTGTGTGTAGTCCTCACTGAAGCAGGAAGACTGAGGCTTGTGAGACTGAGGTCTCCAAGAAAAATGCGTGACTTACCGAATAAGCCAGTCTTTGTTTTAATACAAAACTATATGCATGAATTATGACAGAATTCATGCATATAGTTTTGTATTAAAACAAAGACTGGCCCAGATAATCACGATGGTGTGATCGATCACTCACCTAGAGCCAGACATCCTGGAACGTGAAGTCAAGTGGGTCTTAGAAAGCATCACTACAAACAAAGCTAGTGGAGGTGATGGAATTCCAGTTGAGCTATTCCAAATCCTGAAAGATGATGCTGTGAAAGTGCTGCACTCAATATGCCAGCAAATTTGGAAAACTCAGCAGTGGCCACAGGAC
>NW_011494936.1:1143476-1172881 GCF_000754665.1 Bison bison bison | reverse complement strand
TTAGAACTGGACATGGAACAACAGACTGGTTCTAAATAGGAAAAGGAGTTCGTCAAGGCTGTATATTGTCACCCTGCTTATTTAACTTATATGCAGAGTACATCATGAGAAACGCTGGGCTGGAAGAAGCACAAGCTGGAATCAGGATTGCCGGGAGAAATATCAATAACCTCAGATATGCAGATGACACCACCCTTATGGCAGAAAGTAAAGAGGAACTCAAAAGCCTCTTGATGAAAGTGAAAGTGGAGAGTGAAAAAGTTGGCTTAAAGCTCAACATTCAGAAAACGAAGATCATGGCATCCGGTCCCATCACTTCATGGGAAATAGATGGGGAAACAGTGGAAACAGTGTCAGACTTTATTTTTCTGGGCTCCAAAGTTACTGCAGATGGTGACTGCAGCCATGAAATTAAAAGACGCTTACTCCTTGGAAGGAAAGTTATGACCAACCTAGATAGCATATTCAAAAGCAGAGACATTACTTTGCCAACAAAGGTTCGTCTAGTCAAGGCTATGGTTTTTCCAGTGGTCATGTATGGATGTGAGAGTTGGGACTGTGAAGAAGGCTGAGCGCCGAAGAATTGATGCTTTTGAACTGTGGTGTTGGAGAAGACTCTTGAGAGTCCCTTGGACTGCAAGAAGATCCAACTAGTCCATCCTGAAGGAGATCAGCCCTGGGATTTCTTTGGAAGGAATGATGCTAAAGCTGAAACTCCAGTACTTTGGCCACCTCATGCGAAGAGTTGACTCATTGGAAAAGACTCTGATGCTGGGAGGGATTAGGGGCAGGAGAAGAAGGGGACAACAGAGGATGAGATGGCTGGATGGCATCACTGACTCAATGGCCGTGAGTCTGGGTGAACTCTGGGAGTTGGTGATGGACAGGGAGGCCTGGTGTGCTGCGATTCATGGGGTTGCAAAGAGTCGTACACAACTGAGCGACTGAACTGAACTGAGAGCTATCTTTATATTGGGAGGACACTCAGGAAGACAGCAGATAAGGCCTACACTGGATAGAGCAAGAAACAGCAGAGTGAAGATATTATTAAAACATATGGAGGACTAACAGAAGAAATACCAGAAAGATTGAAAAGTGACTGTTTCTGGTAACTAGGTAGAAGAAGATGGGGTTATTTTTCATTATATATATATATATATATTTTTTTTAAATTTTATTTTATTTTATTTTTAAACTTTACATAATTGTATTAGTTTTGCCAAATATCAAAATGAATCTGCCACCGGTATAAAATATGCTACATGCATTAATTTGATAAAAACAGAAAACGAAATACTTTAAAATACTCTGGTCACAGTGAGATTTTTATTTTGTTAACTATTTAACTAGGATTTGTCTGATTTACTGATTTACAGTGTATACAATGCAACTCAAGCCCTAAAGGGATTACAAACAACACCCCTAAGAATGCTAGCAACAGGATTACTCACTGAGAACTGAATGTCTAAGCATACTGGATGAAAGGACAGACACCCTAAAACTCATCTGAAAGAGATGGAGTGATGTCAGGCTAAGACCTGACTTGGAAAGCTTAAAGGAATTAAAACATCTACAGAAATTCTATGTGAATCAAAACGGGGCTTGTCAGCAATGGAAGCACAGAAAGGGGAGTTACAAAGGCAAAACTGGCTTATATTCAGGGAAGAGATAAGTTCCCATAAGTAAAGGCTCATATATCTCCAAGATGAAGACATAAAGACACATGTATAGTAGTCCTTATACTAAGGCATTCTAAGGCAGATATATCATTTAACTCCTTGCTTTAACTCCATTCTCATCAAGCATGCTTTTGACATTATTTAACTTTCCTTGTAAATGTATGAATGGAGAAAGAATGCAAAGATCATAAAATGAGTCTTTGGTTCACTTAATGCTTGTACTTCCCATCATGTATTTTATACATAAATAAATATGTGAACTTAATTAATCTTGCTTGCTCTGGAAGAAGAATCTCTTTTGACGTGCTATCAAAAAGCAGGCTCATGACCTTGAAGGAATGAGACCTATCAGCCAGAACACACAAATTCACAAAGGGACTGCGACATTGGGAGTGTTAGAGGATCCAGCATCTTTCCCCCTTTTCTTTGCAATAAAATAAGTGAAAAACACAACTTTTCAGATATATGTCAATCGTACAAGAATATACAAAGCTAATGTTAATTTTGCCACAACTCTTAATACCTGCATTTAATGAACATTACCGGATTGAAGAGTCTGGAGAAGTGACTGCCGCCAGCAAGCTGACAGAGGCTACAGTGCTATTTCACTGCTATTTCAAGACAGCTGTAGAGTTGTCAAGCTTTCAGTATCATTTGCTCTTTCATTTCCATTGGCATAATTAGAAATTCCTTGGGAATAAAATAATAGTAATTCCTACCCCCCACCTCGGCCCCCCTGCCAACACACACATCCTTTCCTTCCAAATCAAATAGCAAAGGAAATGCAGAAGACTTACATGGCACTGTGGTTCCAAACCTAGTGGGATTTAACACTATGAACCTGTTTTTCAAGCTTCTTCGGCCCACACCTTGAGCTCCTATCAATACTAACGTCTTTCTCTGGAAGGGAGGCATTTTGGCTACCTCCTCGTATATCTGGATTTCATGACGATCGAATTCTAAATGTAAGGGTAATAGGAAAACAACATATTCAGTTCTGTAAACATCATATTCAGTTCTGTTCAGTGATGTTTTAGCTGTCTTGATAGTGAAGTATCACCTGAACGGTACTGACTTAGCGTAGATTTTTAAAAATAAATTTGGTAAAGTACAATAAATTATTTTGTATTCTGATTTAAACATCTGCTTCCATCCTTTTGCCTTAAAAATCTAACAAAGCTAAAAAAGTGTCCTTGCTTTATCCTTATAAGACAGACTATCCATTAAAACTTGTTTCTTCGCAATTCATCAGTAGAAATAATTAGTTAATATAATCAAATTGCAAATTAGTTTATGTAATCTATTCCACTAAAAAGTGCATATCAAATAGGAAGGATAGCTGTATACCTAGAGTAGCCACTTAACTAAGTTTCATAGAATGAGTACTCCTTCAGTGATATAAATGAATAAATACTGTGTGGCAACTTCTGCAAATATCAGTTTGATTAATAAAATGCATACAGGCAACGTAATAACATTTAAATATTAAGATTCTAAATTTATGTATAAAATAAAACGTTGATCCTAATCATTTTCAGTAGAAACACATTCCAAAATTACAATCAATGGGAAAATGGAAAACTTTCCATTTTGCAAGAAAGCTTTAAGTATATGTATTTAATGAAAAATAAAGCCAAAGAGAATTTGAAATGTTATATTACCTATTATTATGGCTATGACTCTCAATCTACAATAATAACACTTTTTCCTTAGGTTATTATCTTAATAGCAACACTTTCTTTGCACAATTTCTCCACAGTAGGTTAAGGGAGAATCTATTTTCCCCTTATTATATTATTATTATTATTATTGCAATATGTCATTACATTATTTTCTTTATAGTGTGCTGTTTAGTTTATTACCAGCATAGAGGAAGCTCTAAAGTCAAGAAAGCACTTTACAATGATCAGTTCTTTTGAGTCTTTGAATCAGAGTCTCTAGAGCCTTCTGATTCAAAGAGCTGCATGTCACTCTTAGCAGCCTCTACAACTGAAAAGAGTAACTGGTGGGTGTCATATTTATCTGTCTTTAAATCTAAAAAATTTAAGAAAGAATCCTATTAGATCAGGCTAAGATTTGTTTGGTCCAGTACTTTTCTCCAAAAGTATCATGGATAATGTTATGGTAGAATATGTTTGCCATTAATCATAACACTTTTAACATAGTCATAAAAAGGGATTTTGTTCTGCAGAAATAACACAAGTTCCTGTCAAAGTTCTTAAAAAAACAGTTTCAATTGTCACATTGTTCCTTCATTAATACAAGCATAAATCTTAATGAATTCATTTTACTGTAAATTATGCTCATAAAATAAAGCACACTGGTGATAGTACAAGCATGTATATCAGGATTTAAATAATGCCTATATATTACTGCACTGAGTGTCCATATTGCAGTTCCTTGCAATCGGGTACTAATATGAATTCATTCATTTAAAATTATACATTTAGAACATATGCCACACTAATGATAAAGCTAGTTCATAGTTCACTTGGACTTCTCAAAGTATTTAAAACATACCTGCATTTCTGGTTGTGAGATACATCATCTTTTTCTTTTTTTTGCTACTTATTGTTCCACAAAAAGGTCCTGAAGGATGACAAGGCAAATATAACTTAAACAGTATGTTGGAATATATACATTGCCCTGGGGTATTCTATAGGGCTGGGAGAATTAACTTCCCAGGGTTGCATCCTACAGAGCCGAAATGGGCAGGGGTGAGCTGAGCCACTGAATTCTGATATAATACCAGCAGGTGGCAGAAAGGGATCAAAAAGTTTATTTTTGAGAGTGATACAATGAAGCAGATGTTGACTCTAGATATATTTTAAATAAATTCATCTGCTAATTCAGATGAAAGAGGTAAGAAAATGTGGCCACAAAGGGCTACTTGTTACTTATTGTGTCGAGTTCGTCACCTGAATTATCCCAGTCTCTTCTAACAAAGGCCTTTCTCTTCTCTTCCAGGAACTGGCTTGGAATGAGACCAGCACTTCCTCCCTCTTTTACATGGCTAGCCTAGAATCAAATTAATGAATTGTATATATCAGCGACTAAAATTTGAGACAACATTTTAATAAGCAGGACATGCAGTAGTCAGTTAAAAAAAAAAAAGTTTGCTCTTAAGAAACGGACCTTGATATTTAAGTGCATGGCACTGTCAGGATACTGAAAGACCTTAGTACTGAGGAATCAATGGGCATCTAACCAGAGTGCCACCTGGTAGTGAAATTTTAAGACCAAAATACAAAAGCATACAGGATCTTTAAATTACTAATACCTTTTTATTTATAACACTAAACTAGAGGGAATGGAAAGGAATAAATGCTGTTCTCTGTGTTAGCACTTGTTAGGTGTTTGCTATCATATTAATCCTACTACAATGGTATTTCCTGAGGCCAAATCAAAGTGGGGGGCGGGGGGACAGACAGCACTGGGAGAACAGAGTGGAGGGTTTAATTCATGCTGCCAGGAATCTGAATATCCTGAGAGGAAGAATAAGTTTAAAACGGGTAAAACTTCACCTACTTCGCTCATTATTAGAGAAATGCAAATCAAAACTACAATGAGATACCACCTCACACTGTTCAGAATGGCCATCATCAAAAAGTCTACAAACAATAAATGCTGGGGAGGATGTAGAGAAAAGGGAATGCTCTTGCACTGTTGGTGGGAATGTAAATTGATACAGCCACTATGGAAGACGGTATGGAGATTCCTTAAAAACTAGGAATAAAACCACCATATGATCCAGCAATCCCACTCCTAGGCATATAAAGACTCATGTATTCCATTGTTCACTGCAGCACTATTTGCAATAGCTAGAACATGGAAGCAACCTAGATGTCCATCAACAGATGAATGGATAAAGAAGTTGTGGTACATCTACACAATGGAATATTACTCAGTTCCTTTTTATAAGGAACACATTTAAGTCAATTCTAATGAGGTGGATGAACTTAGAACCTATTATACAGAGTGAAGTGAGTCAGAAAGATAAATACCATATTCTAACACATTTATATAGAACTAGAAAAATGGTACTGAAGAATTTATTTACAGGGCAACAGTGGAGAAACATACATAGAGAATAGACTTATGAACATGGGAGAGGGGAGGAGAAGGTGAAACGTATGTAAAGAGTAACAAGAAAACTCACACTACCATATGTAAAATAGATATGGGAATTTGCTGTATGCCTCAGGAAAATGAAACAGGGGCTCTGTGTCGGGCTGGAGCGGTGGGATAGGGAGGGATTTGGGAGGGAGCTTCAAAAGGGAGGGGATATATGTATACTTATGGCTGATTCATGTTGAGGTTTGACAGAAAACAGCAAAATTCTGTAAAGCAATTATTCTTCAATAAAAAATAAATTAATTAAAAAAAAAACTTAACTTTTAAACTGAAACCCAAAGTATTTCAAAACAGTGGCTGGAGAACTGGCTACTAGAGATACTGGCTTATCACACAATGTTAGTGACTTTACCCTTACAACTAGAACAGAAAAATCTAGTATTATTTTTAGCAATTAAAATCTTAAAAAATACATTTTGAGTAACAGATGACAAAAATGCAGGAAGAGACAGATAGATAATGCTGACATGGTTAGAAGAAAACTAAGAGATGGCATTCAGAGAGAAGGGGGTAAAAAAGAAACTTGGGAAAGTTCAACAAAGGAAACTGCCCATAGAAAGCAGATATTTTTAGATGAGAGTTCTAAGGAATTCAGTTGAAACCTCTTGAACTCATGGATTCTGTTTATTCATTTCTTAGTTCTCTCACCACACAGTACACTTATACATTATAATGTCTTAATTTGAAGGACATATTAGTAAGATTGTTCTTATTGTTACAATTCATCCCCCCTCAGAAGTCAATATAACTTATTAGAGTTAATTTGAGTTACTAATGAAAGTTTAGTTGCTCAGTGGTATCCGACTCTTAGTGACCCCATGGACTGTACCCTGCCAGGCTTTTCTGGCCATGGAATTCTCCAGGCAAGAATACTGGAGTGGGCTGCCATTCCCTTCTTCAGGAGATTTTCCCGACCCAGGAACTGAACCTGGGTCTCTTGCATTGCAGTCAGATTCTTTATGGTCTGAGCCACCAGGGAAGCCCTGAGTTTCTAATATCTCAGTTTAATTCAGAGTTCAGCATGGATCCCAGGTCCTTCCCGCTCACACCTTGCTCCTTAATGAGACTCTCTTTTACTGTGACAGTTTAAGGAATTTTAGACTTTGTTTCTCCAGTTCTGGTTGTTAGTCTCTGTAAGCAATTACAAAAACAGACTTATTACTGCTGCTAGAGACTTCTGAAAGCTGTATTAGTGAAAAGGAAAAACAAGAAGACTATCACACACGTCTTCTGAAAAATGGAGGGGGAAAAGACAGTGGTAACACATATCCCTTTCTATACACACAGATTTTAATCCAAAACCAAACAACACAGATGATAAAGCAAACCTTCAACTCTCAATAACTGAGGTGGGCAAATAGATTCAAGAATTAAAGAAATTAAATTTTATTTGTCATGAACATACATACAGTGAGAGAAGACAAGAGGAAGACTACTCTACCCACAGTAAAGACTTCTAGTTAAAACAAACACTGAAAAAGGGATGACCTCAGGGGAGTTGTTCCTGCTGAGTGCTATATTTTACTATAATCTTATGTGGAAGAACCGACTGGTCTAGTCTCTAAACCACAGGCTAGTTAATACTGAATTTATTAACAGCTGCTCACAAAGTCCCTCTCAATTTGGTCTTCTGTCCACAAAATTAATAGCCATGAAGCAGGAGCTGTTCATGCAGGGAAAAAAAAATCACTAGAACAAACAATAATACTTTCCTCCTGAATATTCAGATATTGGTCAGATCTAATATTGAAAATAAGAAAGCAGGTGAAGAAATTTTGAGAAGCATACTAACCTGCCACCAGTTTGGGTCTTCTCTGTTTACAATCTGAAGAATTTCTCCTTTTGAAAACTTCAATCCTGCTTCTTTGCAGGGTATCAGGTTATCATTGTATGGATTATAATCAAAATGACATTTCACAAATACCTAAAACACAGCACAATTAAAAATACTAGAAATGTACCATTTGTCACTGGATTTTGGAAATCTTTTTCAAAGCACTGTGAATTAATTGATAATGTAAATGATAATGTATTTAGTACTTCAGCTAAGGAACTTGTTTTCCTTAAATATAAAGTTATTAGAACATTAATAATTTGGTATCAGAAAACAAAACAGGAAATAAACATTAGTATTACATTAAATTTTTGTTTCTATCTTTAACTTCTAATCTTAACAGTTTAACAACTGTTTTCTTCCACCTTTCTTGCTTTCTCACTTTCTCCCAATCTTTTCAGATGATTGTCCAACCAACAGTGCATAATTTTTATGTAAGTAAATGACACTTTCTAATTAACATCCTGAACTAATATATGCAGTTAGGTCATATGTTTCAGATATAGTAGGAATGACTTTTTGAAAGGTTCCTAAAGCCAAAATTAAACAATAAAGGTTCATGTTGAAATCAGACCTGAAATATAGTCAGTAACCTTTTTTTAAAAAAACAAACTTTCATCCCTGGTAATAACATATATTTTTAGTCACATAGATTCACACTGGCCAAAAGTTGTGAGGAAAATAGTTTTCTGGAATTATCCTGCTTTGATGTAAAAGATCAGCATCAAATTAATACTAAGACAAATACTAAAAAAGCCTTGAAGCTATTTCCAATTTAAATTCATGTAACTATGGAAATTTCTTTTAAATCTGTTTTATTAATAAAACTATGTCAATTAGCATGGTAGTTATGATCTCCAATATCCAAAATATTTAGTTTATTTAATTTTGAATTCTAGTTAGGTTAAAAGCATTTTCAGTATTCAATGGCAAGTTCAGACCAATTACTTTCTTACTACAGACCTTTTCCAGGCATATTTATAGAAATTTAAATTTTATCTTCTAGAAAACTGACTAAGCATTAATCAGCAGGTAAACTAACAAGCAGGAAAGCACATAATTAGTCAAAATAATGATGTTACTTTCCTATGTTTATCAATACTTGTATAAATATAACCAAACAGGATATTCAAATAGCACAAGTAGATCATTACATTATTAGTGTAGTAAAATGTAATGTGACAGATGCATATTAAAATAATTTAAAAATAATTAAATTTGAAACATGACAAAATTTTAGTTATTTACAATTAGATGATTTTTATAGAAAGTATTCAGAATATTTTCAATAACTTTTGAAAGGCTAAATATTAATGCTTAAAAAAAATCAGTAAACCAGTAATTTTTTTCCTGATACACAATTTTAGAAATATCTACAAAGCAAGCATACAAACAGTATTATGATCGCTAAAATGTGATAATTGGCTAACTTGACAATGGCATGCAGCTCAGTGGTTTGGCAATGGATAAAAACCAAAATGATTAAATGTAATTAGGTAAATTTAGTTGGCTAATAAGACAGAAACACGGAGTACCACAAAATGTCCTGGAATGACACCATACCTGACGGACGTGTGCGGGATGCCTCTCCATATTGGTGCAACTCTAAAAATATATTTTTCATTGCATAAATAAAGCCAGACTTTAAATTGATAATAAATTAAATAAATATAAACAAACTACTGGCCCATTTTCATTTCATTCACTTGGTAAAGCAACTATTTCCCTAATTAAATGTCCAAAGGGTATAATACCTGAAAATTATAAATGATAGAAGCAAAAGTTAGCAGAGATGAGGTAAAGATGAAGGAGGGATATGTAAAAGTTGTAAAAAAAAAAATACTTGGATACTCCTTATTTCTCATAAAAGCTGTACTGGATCAATAGTAAGAGAATCCTATCATCTAACCGTGAATATGTCTATTGGTCTTACCTGTGGGTCAGAATATACTTGTAACAAAAGGCTTACACTTTCTCAGTTACCCCAAATTTCAAATATTCACTTCCCTACTCCCATCAAAAGGTGCTGGAAATATCATCATTTGTGAAACAAACCACATCTCTCAAATGTAAATGATTTCTAGAAGAAACAATTCTCATTTTTCTCATTAACCAAATTAGCTTTGGGACATTACTCTTATGCTTCAAATACTCAGATTATATTAGTTTTACTCTGACCTTTGAAAATTTGTCTGAAAAATCAATTAACCCCAACCTTTGATCTAAACATTTTGCAATGGCCTTTAAATCATAGAGATTTGACTAGATTTTGTACAATTATATTTTATTAAGCACACTTAAAAATGTTTCACTAATAAGCTATGGATGTTAACTGTTTATTGGTTAAGAAGTGACTAAACACAATCTGCTAAAATATTTCAATCTCATATTCTAATCACTAACAGAACTAAGTGATCAACAATCTAAAGGAGTTGGAATAGAAAAAAGAAAGTGGCTTTTAAACCAGGAAGCAATGTTAACCTCACTCAGAGTATAAATACAAATTAAAACTATATTATAGTAACATTTTCCTCCCATCACATTAGCAGGGATCCAAATATCTGACAACATTCTGTAGATAGGAAAATGCCAAGTGACCCACAGTCCTAACAGGTGGGTGGAAAAATTGATTTAATCCCTTGAGAGGCCAATTTAGCAATCAACAGCTATCAAAATTACAAAAAATCTCTGACCTAGTAATCCATCTCTGGGAATGTACTCAACAGCAGTGTTAACTCAGATATATGCAAAATGACTTACATAGAAGACTATTAACTACTGATTATTTCTTAATCACAAGTGATTGGAAGCAATCTAATTGTTTAACAATAGGAAGTGAGGACTAGACTGGTAGTGGATTAGGAGAGAGATTTCAACGGAATACGTATTCTTACTTCTTGACTCTTAGAACCTTCTAAATGAAAACTAAGTTCTTATGGTAATGAAAGTAAAGATAAAATAACACCCCTTCTGACTAAAATGAGGTAACAAGGACCCATTCTCTAACCTGAGAAAACTAAAATATAGGACAAAATATATGAAATGTTTGTCAAGACATCAGACTACAAAGACAGTGATCCTTAAAAAAAAATGGAAACAAACAAGATGAACTTTACCACTGCCCCAACTAACTGCAGAGAAAAAGTTTCCAGGTGTAATGCAGGAAGGGGGACTCTAGGTAGAAGCCTGACGATCTCCACCTTGAGGAGATGAGCTGAGTGACCAGGGCTATCAAAGTGGCCACAGTGCACAGAAAAGAGCAACAGTAAGGAAAGATTGCCCAGAGAAAGAACTTGAGAACTGCAGAGGACTCCTTCTAGGTTCAGCTGAATACTAATCAGGTAATCAGATCAGTCGCTCAGTTGTGTCCGACAATTGCGACCCCATGAATCGCAGCACGCCAGGCCTCCCTGTCCATCACCAACTCCCGGAGTTCACTCAGACTCACGTCCATCGAGTCAGTGTTGCCATCCAGCCATCTCATCCTCTGTCGTCCCCTTCTCCTCTTGCCCCCAATCCCTCCCAGCATCAGTCTTTTCCAATGAGTCAACCCTTAGCATGAGGTGGCCAAAGAACTGGAGTTTCAGCTTTAGCATCATTCCTTCCAAAGAAATCCCAGGGCTGATCTCCTTCAGAATGGACTGGTTGGATCTCCTTGCAGTCCAAGGCGCTCTCAAGAGTCTTCTCCAACACCACAGTTCAAAAGCATCAATTCTTCGGTGCTCAGCCTTCTTCACAGTCCAACTCTCACATCCATACATGACCACAGGAAAAACCATAGCCTTGATTAGCTGGACCTTTGTTGGCAAAGTAATGTCTCTGCTTTTTAATATGCTATCTAGGTGGGTCATAACTTTCCTTCCAAGGAGTAAGTGTCTTTTAATTTCATGGCTGCAGTCACCATCTGCAGTGATTTTGGAGCCCTGAAAAATAAAGTCTGACACTGTTTCCACTGTTTCCCCATCTATTTCCCATGAAGTGGTGGGACCAGATGCCATGATCTTCGTTTTCTGAATGTTGAGCTTTAAGCCAACTTTTTCACTCTCCACTTTCACCAAGAGGCTTTTGAGTTCCTCCTCACTTTCTGCCATAAGGGTGGTGTCATCTGCATATCTGAGGTTATTGATATTTCTCCCAGCAATCTTGATTCCAGCTTGTCTTTCTTCCAATCCAGCATTTCTCATGATGTACTCTGCATATAAGTTAAATAAACAGGGTGACAATATACAGCCTTGATGAACTCCTTTTCCTATTTGGAACCAGTGTGTTGTTCCATGTCCAGTTCTAACTGTTGCTTCCTGACATGCATACAAATTTCTCATGAGATAGATCAGGTGGTCTGGTATTCCCATCTCTTTCAGAATTTTCCACAGTTGATTGTGATCCACACAGTCAAAGGTTTTGGCATAGTCAATAAAGCAGAAATAGATGTTTTTCTGGAACTCTCTTGCTTTTTCCATGATCCAGCGGATGTTGGCAAGTTGATCTCTGGTTCCTCTGCCTTTTCTAAAACCAGCTTGAACATCAGGAAGTTCACAGTTCATATATTGCTGAAGCCTGGCTTGGAGAATTTTGAGCATTACTTTACCAGCGTGTGAGATGAGTGCAATTGTGCGGTAGTTTGGGCATTCTTTGGCATTGCCTTTCTTTGGGATTGGAATGAAAACTGACCTTTTCCAGTCCTGTGGCCACTGCTGAGTTTTCCAAATTTGCTGGCATATTGAGTGCAGCACTTTCACAGCATCATCTTTCAGGATTTGGAATAGCTCAACTGGAATTCTATCACCTCCACTAGCTTTGTTCATAGTGATGCTTTCTAAGGCCCACTTGACTTCACATTTCAGGATGTCTGCCTCTAGGTCAGTGATCACACCATCGTGATTATCTGGGTCGTGAAGACCTTTTTTGTACAGTTCTTCTGTGTATTCTTGCCATCTCTTCTTAATATCTTCTGCTTCTATTAGGTCCATACCATTTCTGTCCTTTATCGAGCCCATCTTTGCATGAAATGTTCCTTTGGTATCTCTGATTTTCTTGAAGAGATCTCTAGTCTTTCCCATTTTGTTGTTTTCCTCTATTTCTTTGCACTGATCACTGAAGAAGGCTTTCTTATCTCTTCTTGCTATTCTTTGGAACTCTGCATTCAGATGCTTATATCTTTCCTTTTCTCCTTTGCTTTTCGCTTCTCTTCTTTTCACAGCTATTTGTAAGGCCTCCCCAGACAGCCATTTTGCTTTTTGGCATTTCTTTTTCTTAGGGATGGTCTTGATCCTTGTCTCCTGTACAGTGTCACGAACCTCATTCCATAGTTCACCAGGCACTCTATCTATCAGATCTAGGCCCTTAAATCTATTTCTCACTTCCACTGTATAATCATAAGGGATTTGATTTAGGTCATACCGGAATGGTCTAGTGGTTTTCCCTACTTTCTTCAATTTAAGTCTGAATTTGGCAATAAGGAGTTCATGGTCTGAGCCACAGTCAGCTCCTGGTCTTGTTTTTGCTGACTGTATAGAGCTTCTCCATCTTTGGCTGCAAAGAATATAATCAATCTGATTTCGGTGTTGACCATCTGGTGATGTCCATGTGTAGAGTCTTCTCTTGTGTTGTTGGAAGAGGGTGTTTGTTATGACCAGTGCATTTGTTTTGGCAAAACTCTATTAGTCTTTGCCCTGCTTCATTCCATATTCCAAGGCCAAATTTGCCTGTTACTCCAGGTGTGTAAAGAGCAGCATTAATGGGCAAAGATATCAGAAGATCATGTAACATTAAACAGTTTCTGCTATCACCATTGTGAGTGAAAAAGCTTCATAATTCATGCCTGCAATGCAGGAGACCTGGGTTTGATCCTTGGGTCAGGAAGATCCCCTGGAGAGGGAAATGGCAACCCATTCTAGTACTCTTGCCTGGAAAATCCCATGGACAGAGAAGCCTGGTAGACTATAGTCCATGGGATCTCAAAGAGTCGGACACAACTAGTGATTTTACTTTCACTTTCTTTCAGTATTCAAGAGAGTTTTGCCCTAGACTTAGTCTTTTCTTTTGTTTGTTTTTTTTGTTGTTGTTGTTTTTTTTTGTGAGTTAAGATCTTTTATTACCTATGACGGTGCTATTCATTACAATAGTCATTCACCTAACAAAGCTTATAAAACAAAATCTGAAAGTGTCTGACTGCTCCCTTATAACTATTCTAGAACAAAGCTTGAGAATATTTCTAAGCTTAAAAAAAAATCCAGTACTCAATAAGATAAAATTCAGTTCTGGCAGCCAATCAAAAATAACCAGGCATGCAAATAAGCAGGAAAATACAATCTAAAATATGAAGAAAAATAAACCAGTGAAAAGTGACACAGAAATGACAAATAGGACTGAATTAGTAGGCAAGGACATTAAAATAGTTATTTTTAACTTTACATATTGTAGCATATGTTCAAGAAGCTAGAGGAAGGATTCGACATGTTAGGTAGAAACATGGCATATATAAAGAAAAAAAGATTCAGTTCAAATTTCTAGAGATGAAAACAAAAATATCTGAGATGAAAAGTATACCAAATATGATTAACAGCAGATTAGACATCTTAGGGGAAAAAAGAATAATAAATGTGAAGACATTGCAATAGAAACTGTCCAACATGAAAAAGTGGGAGAGAACAAGACTGAATAAATGAAAAGAGTATCAGTGAGCTATGGGACAATTTCAAGGAGCCCAACATGAATAACTCACATATCACCAAAGGGCAGGAGAAATTGAGGAACAGAAACAATATTTGAAGTAGAAACAATCAAAACAATGTCCAAATCTAATGAAAGAAACAGTTTTTCAACAAATAGAGCTGGAAAAATTGGATACCCAGATGCAAAAACAGAAACAGGAAATCCAAACCAATTCTTTGATGCATATCTTATCCCTTATACAAAAATTCAGAGAAAATGGATCATAGAACAAGATGCGAGTATACAACGAAAAGTGAAAATCTTTATAAACTTGTGTTGTACAAACATTTTTTTTTACACAGAAAAAAAGCATGATTCATTAAAAAAAGGACAAATTAGACTTCATCAAAATCAAGAACATCTGCCTTCATATTATACTGCTAAGAGAATGAAGACAAGCTTTCTCACTAGGAAAAAGTCTTTGTAAATCATAATTCCAATAAAGTACTTGTATCAAAACATAAAGAACTCTCAAAACTAAACAAATGGAAAACAACAACTCAATAAAAAAATGGGTGAAGATTTGAAGACATTAAAGTTGTCATAACCATGGCAAATAAGCATGTGAAAAGATGCTCAATCTTAGCAATCATGAGGAAAATGCAAATTAAAATCACCATAAGACACCATCCACCCTTATAAGAATGGCTAAAATTATAAAGACTGACCATACCAAATGTTGGTGAAGATGTGCAGTAATTGCAACTTTCATGTAATGTTGCTGAAAATGTAAACTGGTACAACCACTTTTGAAAACAGTTTGGCCATTTCTTTAAAAGTTCAACATACAACATATCAAATGACCCAATACTTCAAGTCTTAGGTATTTACTCAAGGGACTTACATGTAAATGTTTAGCATCTTTATTTATAATAGCCCCAAACTAGAAACAACAGAAATGTTCACTAGCCAGTTAGTGGATAAATCCAACTGTGGTACAGCCATGTAATGGAATATCACTTGTCAATAAGAAGGAATCAACTACTGATACACATGAAAACATGGTTAAATCTCTTAAATAATTATGCTGAAAGAAAGAAGTCAGATTTTTTTTTTTTACAAAAAAGCAAAATCAAAGGATTCATGTTGTATGAACCCATTTATATAAAAATACAGAAAATATAAACTAATTTATAGTGACAGAAGAGCAGTACTTGCCTGGCATGAAGGTTGGGATAAGGAGCAGGCAGGAAGGATTACAGTGAACCCAGGAAAACTTCTAGGGGTGACAGAAATGTTCACTATATCTCGATTGTATTGACGGTTTCATGGGTACATAACAGATATGTCCACATTCATTAATTACACACTATGTATGTAAGTGTATGCTATTTCTATGAACGTTACCTCAAAGATATTTTGAAAATGTAAAAATAAAAAGTCAAAGTACTGACAAAATAAAATACTGTACAGAAATATACTGTGCCTGTGCAAATGGTAACAGTTAGAAGAAGAGAAATCAAATGTGACAGGCTAGAGAAACATCTCCACCATGACCTTTGTCATAAATCAGAAAGAGGCTGGTAATTCATTTGGGAATGTGTTGGTTGAACATGGTACAAGTGCTGTGCACACACTCTCAGCCTCAAACCATAGTTTCAGGTCCACCTGAGTCTGCATATAAGTAACAGTATATAAGTATAGTAAGTGACAAGGTAGTGAACCCAATGATCAGAGTTGCTAAGAAGTTCTCTAAGATAATAACAGATATGCTATTTTTCCAAAGATTTTCAAAGTGCATGAATTCCACCTACTCAAATGCACACATACAAATAACATATTTTGAGATCAACAAGGAAACTATACATTTGGTTTAAAAAGCTCTGAGAGGCAATTCATACTCCTATACGGTAAATAACCATATGTGGGTCACATTGTTACTATAAACAAATAAATAAACCTACGCTGATCTGACTCATACTAATAATTCTTAATTTACACTACACTTGAGTCATTGGTCCATGCAAGGTCTGCTTTTGTTTTTTAATTTTGTTAGTTTTAATAATGTAATAAACAGTCATGAGCTTACCACATAAAACAGAAGCTAGAAACCTACACGGTCCTCCTGCCCACATTCCATTTCCTTGCACTGCCCTGGCTTCCCCCAAAGCAAAGGTAACCCTCATCCTGAATCTTGTGTTCACAAATTCTTTGCTTTTCTTTTTGTAAGTTTTATTAAACCTATATATAATCTGCAAAAATATACAGCTATTTAAAACTTTTAAAAGATAGTATTATGCTCTATGCATGTGCTCTTTGGGGAACTGACATGCTTATCAACATGTTTCCAGCTATACACATATTGCTCTAAAAACTTATGTGTCTTAGTATGTGGAAACTTTCAACCTTGATAATGCTAAACCTTTTGCCCTCCCCAAGTGGTTATACCAATTTACACTGGCACCAGCAATGTAGAAGATAGAGTCCAGTTTCACATCTACATTTTTTTGCAACTGAATGGTATAAAATGGTATCTCACATTGTGATTTTAAATATCTCTTCGCATGTTTACTGACCATGTATCTCCTTTACTTGATTAGTGTCAGATCAGTGTACAGACAGTAAATGGGAACACATTTTCACGTATTATCCCTATGAATTAACACTTTCACTGAATAGTCTTTTTCTCACTGAAAGACATATCAGCTCTGTGAGATATCACAGCAACGTATATGTGTAGATCTCTTTCTGAACTCTCTCTTCTGCTGCTCATTGTCTAATCCTATGCCAATACCACATATCTTAATTCCTACACATTAATAATAAGTCCCTATTTCTGCTTTTCTGCCTCAACTGTCTTAGTTATGCATCTTAACACCATGAAAAATCTTATTGAAATTTTCATTGGAATTTAACTGAATCTACAAGTCAATTTGAGGAAAATTGATATCTTCATAATACTGTTTTCTTGTCCATGAACATGATATATCTATTTAGATCTTAATTTTTTTGTGCATGGAGGTGAATATTTTTATTAGGTTATTTCTAGACATAAGTGTGATATTCTCTATTATAAATGATGTCTTAGTTACATTTATAGATGTCTGCTGATGGCATATAGAAATGAAACTGACTTTTGTTCTTCTTTCCAAATCTTCTGCTTTCATAATTATTTCTGTCTTCTCGTGCTTACGGAATTTTCCATAAAATATTGAACATCAGATCAGATCAGTCGCTCCGACTCTTTGCGACCCCATGAATCGCAGCACGCCAGGCCTCCCTGTCCATCACCAACTCCCGGAGTTCACTCAGACTCACGTCCATCGAGCTAGTGATGCCATCCAGCCATCTCATCCTCTGTCGTCCCCTTCTCCTCTTGCCCCCAATCCCTCCCAGCATCAGAGTCTTTTCCAATGAGTCAACTCTTCGCATGAGGTGGCCAAAGTACTGGAGTTTCAGCTTTAGCATCATTCCTGCCAAAGAAATCCTAGGGCTGATCTCCTTCAGAATGGACTGGTTGGATCTCCTTGCAGTCCAAGGCACTCTCAAGAGTCTTCTCCAACACCACAGTTCAAAAGCATCAATTCTTCGGCACTCAGCCTTATTCACAGTCCAACTCTCACATCCATACATGACCACAGGAAAAAACATAGCCTTGACTAGATGAATCTTTGTTAGCAAAGTAATGTCTCTGCTTTTTAACATGCTATCTAGGTTGGTCATAACTTTCCTTCCAAGGAGTAAGCGTCTTTTAATTTCATGGCTGCAGTCACCATCTGTAGTGATTTTGTATCCCAGAAAAATTAAGTCTGACACTGTTTCCACTGTTTCCTCATCTATTTCCCATGAAGTGGTGGGACCGGATGCCATGATCTTCGTTTTCTGAATGTTGAGCTTTAAGCCAACTTTTTCACTCTCCACTTTCACTTTCATCAAGAGGCTTTTGAGTTCCTCTTCACTTTCTGCCATAAGGGTGGTGTCATCTGCGTATCTGAGGTTATTGATATTTCTCCTGGCAATCTTGATTCCAGCTTGTGTTTCTTCCAGTCCAGCGTTTCTCATGATGTACTCTGCATATAAGTTAAATAAACAGGGTGACAATATACAGCCTTGACGAACTCCTTTTCCTATTTGGAACCAGTCTGTTGTTCCATGTCCAGTTCTAACTGTTGCTTCCTGACCTGCATACAAATTTCTCAAGAGATAGATCAGGTGGTCTGGTATTCCCATCTCTTTCAGAATTTTCCACAGTTTATTGTGATCCACACAGTCAAAGGTTTTGGCATAGTCAATAAAGCAGAAATAGATGTTTTTCTGGAACTCTCTTGCTTTTTCTATAATTCAGTGGATGTTGGCAATTTGATCTCTGGTTCCTCTGCCTTTTCTAAAACCAGCTTGAACATAAATGGTACTAATGAACATCCTTCTCTAGTTCTTAATTTTTTTTAACTAGGCAATGACATTATTAACCCTTGTTTTAAACTTTATGTTCTGGCTTCTTTGGCTCAATTAACTGCAAACAATTGTGTACAAACAAAAATTTAAAAAGCAGCAGTGCCCAAGAGCCTCAGAACTTAAAATACTACAGGTTTCTATACTTAACTACATGCTAAACAAAATTTTTTAGGAGTCAACATTCTTGAAGTTTCTTTTCTTTCTTTTTTTAAAGAAGTTCTGTTTGCCTCACTGTTGGAAGCCTCATCAAAATTCTGAACAAGATCACTCTCCTTCCCAATAGGAAGTGGGGCTTTCCACCCAGCTTCTGCCAGGATTCTGAAAGCTTGTTGACACCAAGCTGGTCTAAGATTTGGGTGGCTTTTCTGTCAGGAGCTTTGTCTCAGCACAGCTGGTAATGGACTGCTGCCAGAAATGTCTGAGCATCAGGACTGTTAAAATGAATCATCACTTACTGGTGTGCAAATATACTTACCTCTTTAAAATCAGAGATAATGTTTATTCTGAATTTTTTTAAAGAGAACTGAAGATTTTTTTTATCATCTGTTACAACAGATATTTGTTATATCATCTGAGGGTGGTTCCTTTTTACCAATGCACAAGTATGCCTGAAGTTTGGCAGGTTTCTCTTTATGGTGGGTTTTTTCCATCTTGGAGTGGAAATGGGACTTCACATGGGCCCTGGGCTTGGCACTCAAGTAGTCTCAGGAAGACCAGCTTAAAGTCCTGTTCCTGATTTTTAAAGAGAAATGCTTCTAACAGTCAACTATTGAGAATAATGTTTGTTTTAGTTTAAAAAAAAAAAAAAGATTAAGGAGGTTCTTTCCTGTTCCCAATTTACTAATCCTAAAAGGCTGTGGTACATATACACAATTGAATATTACTCAGCCATTAAAAAGAATACATTTGAATCAGTTCTAATGAGGTGGATGAAACTGGAGCCTATTATACAGAGTGAAGTAAGCCAGAAAGAAAAACACCAATACAGTATACTAACGCACATATATGGAATTTAGAAAGATGGTAACGATAACCCTGTATGCGAGACAGCAAAAGAGACACAGATGTATAGAACAGTCTTTTGGACTCTGTGGGAGAGGGCGAAGGTGGGAGGATATGGGAGAATGGCATTGAAACATGTAAAATATCATATGTGAAACAAATCGCCAGTCCAGGTTTGATGCATGATACAGGGTGCTCGGGGCTGGTGCACTGGGATGACCCAGAGGGATGGGATGGGGAGGGAGGTGGGACGGGGGTTCAGGATGGGGAACACGTGTACACTCATGGCAGATTCAAATCAATGTATGGCAAAACCAATACAATATTGTAAAGTAAAATAAATAATTAAAAAATCATGAACAGGAACTGAATTACATTGAATTTTCTACTGATATTTTTCTTCTTTAATCTGTTAATTTGTTTGGTTACATATATGAACTTTCTAACATGAAACCATCCTAGCTTGGACACGTTATATTATTTTTTTTTTATATATCATTAAATTTCATTTGCTAATACATTGTTGAGAATTCTTACATGTACATCCTTGAATGAAATAAAACAAATTTCTTCTCATATTTTTGTTATGTGGCTCATAATGGCCTTAAAGAGAGAATTCCCATTAATTTGGCCTTAAATAAAGAAATGGAATTTTAAAGTCTTTGGAAACCTACATACATGTAAGCTGGAGAACTTCAGAATTAGCTGCAATTTCTAACCCCTCCTGGTCTTCAAATTTAAAAATATAGATTCTGTGGTTTCATGAAAGATTTTGGATTTTTAATAAGCACCTCAAATGCTATTGATAAAGATGATCCATTGACCATGCTTTGAAAGACACAACCCTGGTATGAAGACCTCCTGGCTTCCATCTGCTCTCACGGCAGTTAAGAAATAGAGTTGGTGGAGTTTCCAGTTAGTGAAAGAGTGGTAGAACTGGAGAGGCTAAAAGCCCTTGCTTTCCATTAGTGTTACTCTTATAAGAGGAACACAGTGCACCCAGGACAGTCCTATTCTAGTATAATTAGTAATTATTCCCCCTTTCGCTTTAAAAATGTCCCAATTGGGTGTGTTTTATCTCTCCTGTTGGAAGTTTTCATGTTAGTCCCTTCTTTTTTTATGGTAAGACAGGTCTGAGACTGGCTCAGGCTTGGATGGAAGATTAGACCTTCCCCATTTCAATGCCTTCTCCCAGTTCTGAAGGCTAAATAAAAAGCAGATTTTGTCTTGTGCCTTCAGAGAACAATGTATGTCTAAGACAGGGCTAAAGATCCTTGCATTTCACATCATTCAGACCATTCACCAGGTGCAGATTCTACAAAGGGATTTGAGCCAAAGCCCTAGCTACTGATATTACAAAAAATTTTCCATAAAAGTCCATTATAGTCATGGTGAGCTGATAGGAATTCTGAAGTTTGAACCACAGGGGGTTAAAAAAAAAAAAGTCTAACTATCACAACTAATGTATAATTTAAAAAAAATAAATAAATCTTAACTCCTACTTTTCCAATCTACTTAGGTGCCAATTGAGGAATAAAGCTAGTCTGAGGGACACTAGCTATTTAAAATGTCTAATTTCTAATGCCATTTCTCTTATGATTCTTTTCCTTGAAAAGACAAGGTCTCTATCCTTTATTTAAACAAACGTTCACAACAAGCCTGTATATTTTCAGAAATCCAATTTACATGCTAAAAATTCATAACTGACTATTCTTACTCTCCCAAAGAACAATATAAAGCAGGTATTCAACATAGGTTATTTCTAAGACTTTTATACTATACTAGTCTTTTCAATTATCATATTAACAATATTAAAATAAGTATAGTGGCAGCATCTTATGTAAAAGACCTGCAGTTTTACTCATACTTGGAACAAATTTCTGGAAAACCTAAATAATTAAATGCATCTAAAATACTGATAAATATTTCCTATATCTACATTATCTGGATTTGAAAACCCTCTCAAGTTTCAACGTACTTATCTAAAGTGTCAACTGTTCCTTTGCAATTATCTCATCACTTTTTCCTTCTTTACCATTTCTTTGGAATTACACCACCACCTCATTACCACCATCACAACAATAGCAGCAGCTATGGGCTGGCATGCAGGATGTGACAGGTGCTGCTGAATTAACTTATTTGATCCTTACAGTAATCTTTTGAGAAAAGAAATACTCCTAACTATACAGATGAGAAAACAAACACAGAGAGGATAAGTTAGTAAGTGGTGGCACAGTTATTTGAAACAAAGCAGTCATCACAGCCTTTCCTAAGAATTGCCTTTCACAAATTACCTCACACTTTCAAAAATCTGCTTCCTGGCTACACAATCTCATCTCTCTTCTTTTTAAAATTCACTCAACATAATGAGGTTAGTGACCACTGTCATGAAAACACTGCCAGGCTTAATAATCTGTTTTACCTAAAAATCAGTTACAAAACATAGAGCAAATGGTAAAACCAGGTGTTCAAGATTCTTTTCAATTTGGACCCATCCTCTCTTTCTGTCCTCATTCTCTGTTTAGCCCATCACTGGAACACTAAGGTAAAGGTGATCCGGACTACATGCTTATTTTCCTCGCAGGGCTTGGAACATGACATGTGTCAAAACTATTTGCTAATTAATGACAAAAAGTCTTTAAGGTTTTTCTCCTATTAGCTGTAGGTTACTGAAATGCTAGGGTCCAAAAATCACTGCACAAGGTGAGTTTAAGCCAAAAAGTTGGCTTAACACTCAACATTTGAAAAACTAAGATCATGGCGTCTGGTCCCATCACTTCATGGCAAATAGATGGGGAAACAATGGAAACAGTGAGACTTTATTTTATGGGGCTCCAAAATCACTGCAGATGGTGACTGCAACCATGAAATTAAAAGAGGCTTGCTCCTTGGAAGAAAAGCTATACCAATCTAGATAGCTAATTTAAAAAGCAGAGACATTACTTTGCAAACAAGGTCCATCTAGTCAAAGCTATGGTTTTTCCAGTAGTCATGTACGGATGTGAGAGTTGGACTATAAAGAAAGCTGAGTGCTGAAGAATTGATGCTTTTGAACTGTGGTGTTGGAGAAGACTCTTGAGAGTCCCTTGGACTGCAAGGAGATCCAACCAGTCCATCCTAAAGGAAATCAGTCCTGAATATTCATTGGAAGGACTGATACTGAAGGTGAAACTCCAAATACTTTGGCCACTTGATATGAAAAACTGACTCATTTGAAAAGACCCTGATGCTGGCAAAGATTGAAGGCATGAGGAGAAAGGAAGACAGAGGATGAGACGGTGGGATGGCATCACAGACTCAATGGACATGAGTTTGAGCATGCTCCAGGAGTTGGTGATGGACAGGGAGGTCTGGAGTGCTGCAGTCCATGGGGTCACAGAGTCAGACAACACAACTAATGACTGAATTGAACGGAGGGTTCATGGTATTCACAGAGAGATTTCTTAAGTAAATTCCTTTTGAATAGTAAGATAATATTGTTTAAAAATACCAACAATTCACCCATGACAAAATAAGGCACTTTAGAACAATTAAACCAGGCAGTTTTTTCTCTTCACTTTAGCAAAAAAGTAGCAACTGGTGGTTACATCCAACAGTGTGATTTAAAAAAAAAAGGATTCTTAGTATTAGCATGAATTTTATTACTAACCTGTTGAGGAATAATGGTATCTCTATAGCTTGGTAAAATTTTCAGGGTGACACTTCCACTAATATTTTTCAGTAATTCTTGTAATTCCTTTGGGTTGTTTCCAACTTCATGGCCATTGACTTCTTTAATGATATCTCCCACATGAAGCAGACCCTGACGGTCTATCATCCCTCCATGGAGGATTCGGGCGATTACCAGATCATTATTTTCAACCCTAAATGTTACACCCTGAAGAAAATAAGGAATGGAATTACTGATTTTTGGTTGTTAGGAATAAATTGTAAATATTCCCGACTATGTATATATAAGAAAATAATTCTAAAAATAAGTGAGTAAATCATTCCTACTTTTCCCATGTTCACTTGTAACTCAATACTCCAATCTCATTAAACCATGTACAATTGTGACAACATACACCATCCCTTAAAAAAGGGGCTTCCACGGCAAGAGTAACCTTGAAAATTAAACATATCTTAGGCTGCATTCCACAAGATATGAGGAAGCTCAAAGGAGCAAGCAATGTATTTGTGCATTCTGATGGCCTTGCTCCTGGTGTTTTCTCACTTCACTGTTCTCATAGTCAGAGCCCCGAAATGCCATGTTAGCATGAAACTGTAAACATTTACTTACAGAGTCCTACCAATGTTTTCAATTTTTAATAACAAGGTTCTTCTGCATTTTGCTACTATATATAATTAGTAAGCAACCTCAATTCATTTCTTCAAAGGGTATAGGAAAAAAAGTTATCCTCTGAAATTTTTTCTACTCATAGGCAAACTTCTTCTCTCCTCTATTTCAGTTTAATTTTGGTTTAATTCTGCATGCTAAATCAAGTTGAGAGTATCACCTGTGTATTTTATACACAAGCCAAAAAAGACTGATGAAACAAACATGAGTAAAGTTTTCATAAAGATAAAAATTATGAAAGAAAAAAATGAGATAGAGTAGTGACTCAGTCACGAGTATGTAAGATTTCAGCTTTAAGAAGGCACCGACTGATCAACTCACCAGTGGTTCCCCAGCCCTTTTGTGAATACCAAGAATACGAATGGCATCTACTGGTAATAACTGATTATTGATAGAAGAATTATTCATTTCCGGGCTTGATGGAGGTGACTCGTAACACTTTGATGCCACAATATCATGGGCCTCCAAGAGTGACTAGAAGGATTCAAAACAGCCTGTGGTTATTGATTACAGATGGAATAAGTTATTAAAAGTAGCAGCTCATTATCCCAATAGAGTACTAAAAATTTCCAAGGCATTAATTGGTAATTTTTAGTCATTTCATGAAAATAGTATAAAAGACTGAAGAAAAATTACAAAGAAAAAACTCACAAATTCATATATTAAGGATTATTCCTATAAATTATGGAAGCTACTTAAATCACTAATCTAGGCTGCTTAGTTTTTACCCTATACACTCTTCTTAGGCAATATTACCCATTCCTGTGACTTGAACCACTACTGAGAACTCCCTTGATCCAGATCTCTCTCATTAGCTTCAGACTCATATATTAAAAATATGCCCACAACTGGCCAAGAGTCATGATAATTTGAAAAATCAAAACAAAACACAGGATTATATACAACCGAAACATAATGAATTAATGAAAACTCCGTAAGTCCACAATGCTACTTAAAAAACAGGACTGAAAAAAATCTCATTTGTTACCATTTGAGATTGCCCTTTTAAACAATTCTTTACTGTTAAAATTGGCAAAGGAAGAAGCTGGCATTTCCCTAACTTTTCAGTTGGAAATGCACTGTAGGTTAACTAAACAGTTCAGCTGATGAGGAAAAACTCTATATAAGAGACCAGCTAAGAATGGGAAAATTTGAAAAATGTCATTTTGCAACCTCTAATGAAAATACTGAGTCAGGCAAGGATTATTAATTTGAACTCATCAGTAACTACATGGTTGAAAGGAAACAGCATTTGTATAATGCCAGAATAATAACACACTAGATTACTTCTTAGTGGAAAGGCTTTCAAGGGTAGGATTTGGCTGTCATTGCCCTTGATTAAGGGACTAATCTCAGCATGAAGAGTGATGGGGCAACGTATGGCTGAACCCCTTCACTATTCACTTGAAACTATTACAACATTGTTTGTTAATTGGCTAGGACAGAGGAGCCTGGGGGGCTATAGTCCATGGGGTCACAGAGAGTCGGACACAACTACATGACTAACACACTCACCCCCAACACAAAATTAAAAGTTTAAAAAAAAAATTTTCAATTCAGAAAAAAAGAAGAGTGATGGGCCAACCAGATATTATACATCATCTGATGCAGATTAATTTACCTTGTATCACCTGAGTGTGAGCTAAGTTGCTTTAGTCGTGTCCAACTCTCTGTGACCCTATGGACTATAGCCCACCAAGGCTCTCCTGTCCACGGGATTCTCCAGCAAGAATACTGGAGTGGGTTGCTAGGCCTTCTCCAGGCCATCTTCCAGACCCAGTGATTGAATCTGTGTTGCTGAGGTGTTCTGCACTGCAGGCGGGTTCTTTACCACTAGTGCCACCTAGGAAGCCCAAGATGCATCCTAGTTTCAAATATAACTTAAGCCATCTTTTAGGTAAAACTTCTGTTTATAAGAAATAGGATAACTAAACAACATAGCAGGAAAGCACACAAGTAAATCCAAGGAGTGGATTCTGCAGGATAATGGCCTGGTCTGGTCTCTCTAGTAGGTCAACATCATAATCAAGGGAGAAAGGGATGGTCTAACTAATGCCACATATGGACCTAATTTGAAAATTCATACATACAAACCAGCTGTAAAGAGTATTTTTGTGTAAAATGCACTGCGTGTTACAGAGTTCTATTGAAATGGAAAAGTGGAAGTCAATGGCTGAAAAAAGGGTAAATTACAAAACAGCTTATGCAAAATGACTGCAGTCAGTAAAGAAAAAAATACATATGTATATTTATGAATAGAAAAAATATGGAGAAATATGCACCATGGTAGTATAGTGGTGATTTGGGTAATAAAAATGCAATGTCTTAATTTCTGCATTTTTACTTGCTGCTATTTCACAAGTTTATATATATTTTTTAGACCTCATATAAATTTATGCATTAAATTTCATACTTACATAAAAAATATAGCATGCTTGCAAAGTTCTACCAGATGCATTCTTCTAAGATACCACAAACTTAACATGGCCAGTTACTTTAACATGAGCATGACCAAAATAGCCCTCCCAGAGTGTTCTTTATCTCAGTAGATGCCATCAATCGTTTGTCAGAAATCCTGTCCTTATCAACTTCCCAGATTTCTCTTCTGTGGCTGTCACATGTACTCACTCACTAAGCCCTATTGATTTTACAGCTTAAAACTTGAAAATCCTCACATTTCCCACTATCTATGCTGCCATCACAACTTCTCACCTTGGCACAAAACCATATAGCTCCACAATCTGACCTCTCCCTGTTTAATAACCTCCCCCACCCCTATCCCTTCCCAAGGTTCCCAATGTCCTCTGGATAAAGTTCAAATATCTTAGTATGCATTTAAGGCCTCAATTAACTGGCCCCTGCATAACGGTGTCTCTGACATGTGTTTCTGTTTTTTGTACTTAAGATATAGATTTATGTTGGAACCATCTCACTATACATTTACATAATTTTTGCAGTAACATGGTTAGAGAGTCATGGAAAATCTTGAGGAAAAGCATAGGGGTGCTGCCATTTGATTTTTAATGCTAAGATTTGCAGTGACAAGCAGGTGACACTTTATTCTTCTATCTCATGACCATTTATTGAACAGTCCATTCTTTCTCCACTAAAATATAGTGTTTCAAAAATCAAGCTGCCATTTGTCGGAGGATGTATTTCTGGGGTTTCTCTTCTCTTCAGGTAATCTATTTTTCTAATACTGCCCCAATACCAAACTGTCTTAATTATAGATTTCTAAGAAATCTCCACTTCCCTTTCTCTCTTCTGAAACTGATTCGTCTTTGGTAAACTGATTAACTCTTCACCTACACAGACAAATGCTTAAGTTGAATTTATCTTTTGTCCCTGGGGAAAGTATGTCATTGTTTCTATCCCCTACAGCTCTCTCTTGTTCTAAGGTCATCAGCTGCAACCCAGTCTTAGAAGCAATACTGAAAAGGCATATCATTGGTCATAAGAAGGGCTGGGAAACAGTGGTATTAAGGGAGAAAAATCCACTATCACCACGAGAAACGTGTCCCAAGCATGTGGTCTGATGGTGAAATAGGTTTGTTGTTTTTTTTTAATTACACAAAGAAAAACCCATTCTAATGCATTTCTTTGACAGACACTGTCCATTTGTATAGTAAGTGTATCTGTTTATGTAGCATAAGCATATGAGGATATTAAAACATCTAAGTTGTAATTTGCAACAAATGGCCCTAAATCTTTCAAAAACTTCATCTTAAACAGAAACTACTAAAAGAATATTTTGGGAATACAGGGGACTTGGAAAGAAGAGAATAGAGAAAGTTTACCTGGAAGTGAGGCTCTTTGAGTATACCAACCAGTTCTGCCACATTTTCATCCACATTTATTAGAGGGGTGATATCTTCGAGAATTTCATTGACTAATTCCAAGTTATTATCACTGACAGCTTCTAGTTTTGAATCTTCTAGCCTCTCATGAGCCTGAAAAAATACCAGTATATTAAAATAATAACACATACTGCTTTGCTCAGACTGTGGTTTTCTTCTTGAAAACTTTTGAAAGTTTTAAAAGATATTACTTGATGGTTTGATCTACTGAAATTGAACCTTTCAATCAGAGGTAACATACAGATTTCATAGTAAATGTTATCATGCAATTAGCAGCACTTTAAAGGAATACCTCCAAAGAAAAAATTTTAAGTCATATGAAATACACCGTAAGAAGAAATTATAATTGTTATGAAACAAAATTGTCAAAAAGACCAAGTGTAATTTAAATAGAGCAATGAGTTTCTATTAGATTTAGATATGAAAAATGTTAAGATGACTAGGGAATGCCACTAAGAGCGAGAACAGGTACCTCTATAATTTTCTTAAAGCGTAACAGAAGCCTGATAAAGAGAGGATGATGAGATCATTTAACATATATCATGGAATGATTATAACCACTGAGAAAAAAAAAAACACAACTACTTAACTCACAAGACAAGTTGGAAATACTGTTTTTTTATTTAATTTATTCATTTATTTTTTTGCTAGGCTAGGTCTATCGGTGCTGTGCACATGCTTCCTTCAGTTGCAGAGAGTGGGGGCTACTCTCTAGTTGCAAGGGTTTCTCAGCACAGTGGCCTCTCCTGCTGTGGAGCACAGGCTTCAGTAGTTGTGGCATATGGGCTTCAGAGCGCAGGCTCGTTAGTTGTGGCACACAGGCTCAGTTGCCCTGTGGCATGTGGGATCCTCCCCGACTAGGGATCCAACTAGTGTCTCTCACACTGTAAGGTAAATTCTGAACCACTGGACCAGCAGGGAAACCTTTGCTAATTGTTTTAATATAAATATTTGTTGTTTAAAAAAAAATCTAATTTAGCATGATTAATCTTGCAAATAGTCTTAATACTCTAATGATAGTATACGAAAGCTTAAAAAAGGAAGAAAAGAACTTGAACATTTATTGAGGGCTTTTGTTTTGTGCCAGTAAATATATTCTAAGTTCAGTATCAGAGTGTGCATGTGTGTAGTCAGCTAAGGTAGGTATGTTGTTACCATCCTCACCTTACAGACACAGACCCTGATGATGCAAAATGAGATAAAGTGACTGCCTGAGTTCACACTACTGGTAAGCAATTAAGTGAGGTAGTCCAACATCATCAAACTTGAGCTCTTAACTATTAAATCTTATTCAACTTTTTGATTATACAGTAAGCTACCCTATGGCACCCCACTCCAGTACTCTTGCCTGGAAAACTCCATGGACGGAGGAGCCTGGTAGGCTACAGTCCATGGGGTTGCTAAGAGTTGGAAACGACTGAGCAACTTCACTTTCACTCTTCACTTTCATGCAC
>NW_011494936.1:1142047-1143376 GCF_000754665.1 Bison bison bison | reverse complement strand
ACTGGAGAAGGAAATGGCAACCCACTCTAGTGTTCTTGCCTTGAGAATCCCAGGGACGGGGAAGCCTGGTTGGGCTGCTGTCTATGGGGTTGCACAGAGTCGGACACGACTGAAGCGACTTAGCAGCAGCAGCACCCTATCATCATCTTACAGTTAATTAATCGAAAATATTATACATTATTATCAATCATTTAAAAGTATGACATATGCTCTCACTGACTTAGTTGAGTTGTTACTTCTTAGCATAGCTCTTTCAGTGTCAGTTCAGTTCAGTTCAGTCTCTCAGTCGTGTCCAACTCCTCGCGACCCCATGAATTGCAGCACACCAGGCCTCCCTGTCCATCACCAACTCCCGGAGTTCACTCAGACTCAAGTCCATCGAGTCAGTGATGCCATCCAGCCATCTCATCCTCTGTCATCCCCTTCTCCTCCTGCCCCCAATCCCTCCCAGCATCAGAGTCTTTTCCAATGAGTCAACTCTTTGCATGAGGTGGCCAAAGTACTGGAGCTTCAGCTTTAGCATCATTCCCTCCAAAGAAATCCCAGGGCCGATCTCCTTTAGAATGGACTGGTGGGATCTCCTTGCAGTCCAAGGGACTCTCAAGAGTCTTCTCCAACACCACAGTTCAAAAGCATCAATTCTTCAGCGCTCACCTTTCTTCATAGTCCAACTCTCACATCCACACATGACCACAGGAAAAACCATAGCCTTGACTAGATGGACCTTTGTTGACAAAGTAATGTCTCTGCTTTTGAATATGCTGTCTAGGTTGGTCATAACTTTCCTTCCAAGGAGTAAGCGTCTTTTCATTTCTTGGCTGCAGTCACCATCTGCAGTGATTTTGGAGCCCAGAAAAATAAAGTCTGACACTGTTTCCACTGTTTCTCCATCTATTTCCCATGAAGTGATGAGACCAGATGCTATGATCTTCATTTTCTGAATGTTGAGCTTTAAGCCAACTTTTTCACTCTCCTCTTTCACTTTCATCAAGAGGCTTTTGAGTTCCTCTTCACTTTCTGCCATAAGGGTGGTGTCATATCTGAGGTTATTGATATTTCTCCCGGCAATCTTGATTCCAGCTTGTGCTTCTTCCAGTCCAGCGTTTCTCATGATGTACTCTGCATATAAGTTAAGTAAGCAGGGTGATAATATACAGCCTTGACGTACTCCTTTTCCTATTTGGAACCAGTATGTTCTGTGTCCGGTTCTAATTGTTGCTTCCTGACCTGCATACAAATTTCTCAAGAGGCAGGTCAGGTGGTCTGGTATTCCCATTTCTTTCAGAATTTTCCATAGTTGATTGTGATCCACACAGTCAAAGGCTTTGG
>NW_011494936.1:1129922-1141947 GCF_000754665.1 Bison bison bison | reverse complement strand
CACCAGGCTCCCCTGTCCCTGGGGGATTCTCCAGGCAAGAACACTGGAGTGGGTTGCCATTTCCTTCTCCAATGCATGAAAGTGAAAAGTGAAAGTGAAGTCGCTCCGTTGTGCCCGACTCTTAGCGACCCCATGGACTGCAGCCTACCAGGCTCCTCCATCCATGTGATTTTCCAGGCAAGAGTACTGGAGTGGGGTGCTAGATGTGCTAAATTATACTTCTATGGTTCAAGAAGACCACCCACAGTGTCAATCTCCATTCTTTTGCTCAAAGAGCTATATGAATTACCTGTTGCTCCAGGGAACAGATGATGACTGGCTTAAAATTTTCAGGTACTAAGCCAATATATTTTCTATAATATCCTATGTTACTTAAGACTTTTTGATTAAATTGAAGTCTTTGCAAAAAGTAGAAGAACAGGAAAGATCATTGGCTTGAAAACTCTAATACCTTTCCCTTCCTTTCTATCTTGATCAACCTTATTGTTCCTAAACTGTGCGAGAACAGGAGGGAATGTGGAAAGACTACCAGCAAAAGAGAAAGAGGAAGTCAAGTAGAGGGCAAAACTATGCTATAAAAACAAACATACCTGAAGGTGTCTGCACATCAACCCTACAGAGATTGCTTCTATGGTAGGAAAAAATTGTCACTACACAACACATAAAACCTCAGAGAAAGAAAACATTTTTTTAAGTGAAACTGCAGATATAATTAATACAGAAAATCAATTTCTGAAATATAGTTGGGTTCAATTAAGATAAACTTTAGTATTTCCAAGAAAGCAACTATAGGTCAATATTTGTTAATATGTAAACTTTATAAGTTCTAGTATAATGTGAAAGAAGTTGAGACCTCAAGTCAAAATTTATTTAGCAGCTTTCAAAAGGCAAGTCAGGGAAGCCTGGTGTGCTGCAGTCCATGGGGTCACAAAGAGTTGGACACGACTGAACTGACTGACTGACGAGGCAAGTACCAACTTGAATTTAACTAATCAAACAGGCTTCCCAGGTGGCACTAGAGGTAAGGAACCCACCTGTCAATGCAGGAGACTTAAGAGATGTGGGTTTGATCCCTGAGTCAGGAAGATCCCCTGGAGGAGGACACGGCAATCTACTCCAGTAATCTTGCCTGGAGAAGCTCATGGACAGAAGGGCCTAGAGGACTATGGTCCATAGGATCACCAAGGGTCAGACACTACTGAAGTGATGCAGCACACACAATCAAACAAAAGAGACAAAGGAAATACTGAAAACTTACCAGAGAGACAGAAATGAATCATATGCTATTTGAATAAATGTGTCTTGTTTCCTTTAAGAAAAAGGATTATTAGAAACCTAACACAACTCAATAGAAATATATTTCTCCTGCCACAAGCACTTGGAAGAACATGCCGTAACTGACTTTGTAGAATACTTGGAGTTGATACAAATATAGCCTAGCCCTCTTGTATGTCTAGTTCTAAGAATCCTATTCACCACCGCACCTTAGAAAAATGAGCTGCAGGGAAGAAAAAGTTCTTTCAAAACTTCTGGGTATTTTGCACAAGCACAGTTCATCCATGCTGGTAAACAAAATTTTTAACAAGTTATGCAGTGTACATAAAGTGACAAATGCTATTATCTAGTAATGATAATGCTGTAATTATTACGTGTAGTAACCTTATCTTTCTCTGTTAAAAACAAAAATACTATATATTGTTTCTTCTTAGAACATGGCTAAGTATACAGTAGTTGCTAATTAACTACTTCTTTAAAAAGTGATTAAATAAAAAGGAGATAAGACTGACTGTGGTCAATAGACATCTCTTATTCTAGAGATTTTTGAACTAAGACAAACAGCAATCCACAAATAGTCAAAAAATAGGTAAAAATTTGAGCAGAAAGTAGAAATGAGACAAAAGAGAATGGAGAATTTAATTTTTACTTTGCTACTACATACATATCAAAAAAGATGAGATATGTTTTGTTGAAAAAAATGGATGAAATAAGTATAACTAAATTAGAACTGAATTATCTAATGAGTAATCTAGTGAACCAAAAAAAGCTCAAATTCTTAGATTAGATAAACTGTATCTCACGGTACTCAGGGAGGTGAGCCACTCTGAAAGATACCTGTAGAATTAGAAGAAAGAGATGTCAAAAAACTAAAAATGAGAATCTTTACAAAAAATATTCACAAAATAAATCTTCACAAAAAAGGAAATTCAAATACTTCTTAAACATATGAAAAGATACACAACTTCCTTCATAAGAAAAATGCAACTAAAACTATACTGAAATATTAATTTCTTTATGAGACTGGCAAAGATAAATTCTTTTGTCATCCTTCTTATTTAACTTATATGCAGAGTACATCATGAGAAACGCTGGGCTGGAAGAAGCACAAACTGGAATCAAGATTGCTGGGAGAAAGATCAATAACCTCAGATATGCAGATGACACCACCCTTATGGCAGAAAGTGAAGAGGAACTCAAAAGCCTCTTGATGAAAGTGAAAGAGGAGAGTGAAAAAGTTGGCTTAAAGCTCAACATTCAGAAAACGAAGATCATGGCATCTCGTCCCATCACTTCATGGGAAATAGATGGGGAAACAGTGGAAACAGTGTCAGACTTTATGTGTTTGGGCTCCAAAATCACTGCAGATGGTGACTGCAGCCATGAAATTAAAAGACGCTTACTCCTTGGAAGGAAAGTTATGACCAACCTAGACAGCATATTCAAAAGCAGAGACATTACTTTGCCAACAAAGGTCTGGCTAGTCAAGGCTATGGTTTTTCCTGTGGTCATGTGTGGATGTGAGAGTTGGACTGTGAAGAAAGGTGAGCGCTGAAGAATTGATGCTTTTAAACTGTGGTGTTGGAGAAGACTCTTGACAGTCCCTTGGACTGCAAGGAGATCCCACCAGTCCATTCTAAAGGAGATCAGCCCTGGGATTTCTTTGGAAGGAATGATGCTAAAGCTGAAACTCCAGTACTTTGGCCACCTCATGCGAAGAGTTGACTCATTGGAAAAGACTCTGATGCTGGGAGGGATTGGGGGCAGGAGGAAAAGGGGATGACAGAGGATGAGATGGCTGGATGGCATCACTGACTCGATGGACATGAGTCTGAGTGAACTCCGGGAGTTGGTGATGGACAGCGAGGCCTGGCGTGCTGCGATTCATGGGGTCGTAAAGAGTCGGACACAACTCAGCGACTGAACTGAACTGACTGATTATGTTGTTGAGAATATGTCAGAAGACATGTACTCTCACACATTTTTTTTTTTTTTTCTGGTGGGAGCACACTAGTGAGCAGTATGACTATAACAACCAAAATCACACAATTCTTTCAACATTTTTCCTAGAGATACACACACAGGTGTAAAATAACATGTAGCAAGACTGCATAATACAGCATGACATAAGTAAAAAAGCCATCTAAATATTTATCAGAAGTTTGACTAAATTTTTTTGATATACTCAATACAATGGAATATTATGCCACTTTTAAAGAGAACAAAGGTTCTCTGAAGATATTGATATGAATATGTAAAAAATAAATCAAGGTTTAGAATGCAGAATACAGACCCACAGGTACTATTATATTCAATAGTAAATATTATTGTATTTAACACATAGTTTTCCCCTAAGATTGGAAACAAGAACGTCTGCTCTCATCACTGTATTCAACATTTGTACTCAATCTCCTAGAATGACAATTAGTCCAGAAAAAATAAAAATAAAAAAGAACGCATGTGTATAAATGAGTCCCTCTGTTGTCCAGCAGAAATTAACACAACACTGTAAATCAATTATAATTCAATTAAAATAAATAAAAAGGCCAATGAAGAAAGTTCCCAAAAAAAGAAATAAAAGGCATTCAGATTAGAAAGAAAGAAGTAAAACTATCTTTATTCATAGATTTGTATTGAGACAATCCTAAGGAATCCACTAAAAAACTACTGGAACCAATATACAAGTTAAGCAAGATTGCAGGATAGAAGATTAATGTACAAAAATCAATATACTATATACTAAAAATGAACAATCTGAAAAGAAAATTAAGAAAATAATTCAATTCACAATAGCACTGAAAAGAGTAAAATACTTAAAGTAATTTTAATGAAAGTGAAAACTCACTCTGAAAACTGTAAAACATTGTTGAAAGAAATAAAGACTTAAATGAAAAATCACTTCATGTTCATGGATCTAAAAACTTTGTTGTTTTTAAGATGTTGCTCTTAAGATGGTAATACTCTCTTAGAATGATCAATACAATGTCTACTGGAATCCCAGAAGTTTCTTTGTAGAAACTGACATACTGATTCTAAAATTTGTATGGAATTGCAAGGCATCCAGAATAGCCAAAACAATTCTGAAAAAGAATAAAGTGGAAGATTAACATTTTCTGATTTCAAAACTTACTACCAAGCTACACTAACCAAAACAGTGTGGTACTGTCATAAGGACAGACATAGACCAATGAGATAGAAGACAGTCCAGAAATAAAGGCTCACATGTACAGTCCAGTAATTTTTGACAAGGGTGGCAAACACAGCTGGGAAAACTGGATATTCACATACAAGAGAATGAAAATGGATCACTATCTAACACTATATAAAAGAACTCAAAAATGGATCAGAGACCTAAACGTAAGACCTAAAACTGTAAAATTATTAGAAGAAAACAGAGTAAAAGCTTCATAACACTGTAAATGGCAGATTTGTCGGCTATGACACCAAAGGCAGAGGCAACAACAGAAAAAAAAAAAGATAAAAGAATTTCTTGAGAATTAAAAAAAACACAAAAACTATGCATCAAAAGATAATGTCAAGAGTAAACAGGTAACCAACCAAATAGGAAAAATATTGGCAAACCATATATCTGATAAGGGATTAATAGCTAAGATATATATGTAAAACTCCCAATATTCAACACACACAAACACAACTTAATTCAAAAATGAGCAAAGAATCTAAATAAACATTTCCCCATAGATATACAAATGGCCAATAAGCACATGAAAAACAATCAGTGAGGGCTTCCCTTGTGGCTCAGCTGGTAAAGAATCCACCTGCAATGTGGGAGACCTGGGTTTGATCCCTGGGTTGGGAAGATCCCCTGGAGAAGGGAAAGGCTACCCACTCCAGTATTCTGGCCTGGAGAATTCCATGGACTATACAGTCCATGGGGTTGCAAAGAGCTGGACATGCCTGAGTGAAAAAAAATAAAAAAGAAGGAAAAACAATCAGTGAGCCTGAAGATATGCCAGTAGAAACCTCTCACACTGAAATCAGAGATAAAAAAGGAATGGCACAAATGGAAATAGAACAAATCTAAGGACTGTGCTGCTGCTGCTGCTGCTAAGTCGCTTCAGTTGTGTTCCACTCTGTGCAACCCCATAGACGGCAGCCCACCAGGCTCCCCCATCCCTGGGATTCTCCAGGCAAGAATACTGGAGTGGGTTGCCATGTCCTTCTCCAATGCATGAAAGCGCAAAGTGAAAGTGAAGTTGCTCAGTCATGTCCGACTCTTCGTGACCCCATGGACTGCAGCCCACCAGGCTCCTCTGTCCATGGGATTTTCCAGGCAAGAGTACTGAGGTGGGGTGCCATGTGGGACAACTACAAAAAGATATAACACACATATAAGGGGAACAGCAGACTAACAAAGAGAAACAGAAGAGTACTTGAGGCTATAATGACAGAATTTTTTATAACATTAATGATAGACACCAAACTATAGATCCAGGAATCTGAGAGATCACCAAACAATCATATTCAAAGTGCAAAAATCAAAGACAGAGAGAAAAGTTTGAAAGAAACTGGAGGAAAAATATTCTTACCTATGGAGGAGCAAGGATAAGAATTACACAGGACTTCTCCAGAAATCATGGAAGCAAGAAGAGTGTGTAGTGAAATACTTAAAGTGTAGAAAGAAAAAATCCTATCAACCTAGAATTATAGCTAAACAGTCAAACCATCCTTCAAAAATGAAGTTTTTTGAAGGAGAAATAAAGACTCTGTCTGACAAAGACTGGGAATTTATTGCTAATAGACTGGCCTTGAAAATAACATTAAAAGAGGTTCTTTAGAGAGGAAAACAATATACGTTCAAAAACCACATCTCAAGAAAAAAAAAGGTCATTAAAGAAAAAAATAAATGAAAGTAAAATAAAATCTAAAAAAAAAACCTTACTCTAATAGATTAACTCTTCAAATTAATAGCAACAATACTTGGTGGTTATAACTTATGGATAAATGAAATGACTGATGGCTATAAGGGGGAAATTGGAAATACTCTTATAGTTACTTCATGTGCAGTAATACAGTGAAGTAATATAGGGGAAATGGACTGAGATTAGTTGTAAATCTTCATTTTAAAATCAACAGGAAACCACTAAAAATAAATATAACTGCTATGTTTAAAAAGGAGAAAAAATGAAATCATATAAAATGCTCAATTAAAACAGAAATGGCAGAAAATGAATAGAAGACCAAACAATAAGAAAAGAAGACTTACGTATCTTGCTGTCTATAAAAAAAGACCACTTTAAATGTAAAAATAGATGTAGACTGTACAGTAGTTTGAACATTCTTTGGCATTGCCCTTCTTTGGGACTGGAATGAAAACTGACCTTTTCCAGTTCTATGGCCATTGCTGAGTTTTCCAAATTTGCTGGCATAGAGTCCAGTACTTTAACAGCATTATTTTTTAGGATTTGAAATAGCTCAGCTGCAATTCAATCATCTCCACTAGCTTTGTTCGTAGTAATGCTCCCTAAAGCCCACTTGACTTCACACTCCAGGAATGACTGGCTCAGGTGAGTGACTACATCATCATGGTTATCTGGATCATTAAGACCTTATTTATACAGTTCTTCTGTGTATTCTTGCCAACTCTTTTTAGTCCCTCTGCTTCTGTTAGGTCCTTGCCATTTCTGTGCTTTATTGTGCCCATCTTTGCACGACATGTTCCCCTGGTACCTCTAATTTTCTTGAAGAGCTCTCCAGTCATTCCCATTCTATTTTTTCCTCTATTTCTTTGCACTGATCACTGAGGAAGGCTTTCTTATCTCTCCTTGCTAGTCTTCGGAAATCTGCATTCAGTAGGGTATGTCTATCCCTTTCTTCTTTGCCTCTCGCTTCTCTTCTTTACTCAGCTCTTTGTAAGGTTTCTCAGATAACCATTTTGACTTTTTGCATTTCTTTTCCTTTGAGGTGGTTTTGGTCACTGCCCACTGACAACGTTATGAACTTCTATCCACAGTTCTTCAGGCACCAGATCAGATCTTATCCCTTGAATCTATTTGTCACTTTGACTGTATAATCATAAGGATTTGGTTTAGGTCATACCTGAATAAGCTGAGTGGTTTTCCCTACTTTATTCAATTTAAGTCTGAATTTGGCAATAAGGAACTCATGATCTGAGCCACAGTCAGCTCCAGGTGTTGTTTTTGCTAACTTTATAGAGCTTCTCCATTTCTGACTGGAAAGAATATAATCAATCTGATTTCTGTACTGACCATCTGGTGATGTCCATGTATAGAGTAATCTCTTGTGTTGTTGGGAAAGGGTGTTTGCTATGCCAAACACTGTTCAAAATATGGCACAGTTGCACTCATTTCACATGCCAGAAAAGTAATGCTCAAAATCCTTCAAGCTAGGCTTCAAGAATATGTGAACTGAGAACTTCCAGAGGTACAAATTGGATTTAGAAAAGGCAGAGGAAGCAGAGATCAAAGCAAGAGAATTCCAGAAAAACAACTTTGCTTCAGTGACTACACTAAAGCCTTTGACTGCTTGGATCACAATCAACTATGGAAAATTCTTAAAGGGAGATGAATACTAGATGACTTTACCTGCCTCCTGAAAACCTGTATGCAGGTCAAGAAGCAACAATTAGAACTGGACATAGAACAAAGGACTAGTTCAAAATTGAGAAAGGAGTATGCCGAGGCTGTACACTGTCACACTGCTTATTTAACTTATATGCAGAGTACATCATGAGAAATACTGGGCTGGATGAATCACAAGCTGGAATCAAGACTGCCAGGAGAAATATCAACAACCTCAGATATTCAGATGATATTACCTAATGGCAGAAAGTGAAGAGGAACTACACAGCCTCTTGATAAAGGTAAAAGAGGAGAGTGAAAAAGCTGGTTTAAAACTTACTATTCAAAAAATGAAGGTCAATGGCATCCAGTCCCATCACTTCATGGTAAATAGATGGGGAAAAAAATGGAAAGAGTGGCAGATTTTACTTTCTTGAGCTCCAAAATCACTGCAGATGGTGACTGCAGTCATGATATTAAAAGACATTCATTCCTTAGAAGAAAATCTAGACCAAAACATCACTTTGATGACAAAGGTCCTTAAAGTCAAAGCTATGGTTTTTCCAGTAGTCATGTACGGATGTGAGAGTTGGATCATAAAGAAGGCTGAGCACCAACGAATTGGTGCTGGAGAAGACTCTTGAGAATGAGTCCCTTGGACTGCAAGGAGATTAAACCAGTCAACGCTAAAGGAATCAATCCTGAATATTCATTAAAGGACTGACACTGAAGTTCCAATACTTTAGCCACCTGATAGGAAGAGCTGACTCAATGGAAAAGACTCTGATGCTGGGAAAGACCAAGGGCAGGAAGAGAGGGGGACAACGGAGGGTGAGATGGCTGGATGGCACCACCAACTCAATGGACATAAGTCTGAGCCAACTCTGGGAGACAGTGAAGGATAGGGAAGCCTGGCGTGCTACAGTCCATGGTGTCACAAAGAGTCAGACATGACTTAGCAACTCAACAATCACAGGTAGATTAGAAGTAAAATAATGAGAAGGATATACCATGCTGCTGCTGCTGCTACGTCACTTCAGTTGTGTCCAACTCTGTGCGACCCCATAGATGGCAGCCCACCAGGCTCCCCCATCCCTGGGATTCTCCAGGCAAGAACACTGGAGTGGGTTGCCATTTCCTTCTCCATGCTAACATTAATCAAAAGAAAGCTGGGGTAGCTATATTAGTTTCAGACAGTCTTCAGAACAAGGAAAATTATCAGGAACAAACATTCAGTTCAGTTCAATCTCTTAGTTGTGTCTGACTTTTTGCGACCCTTTGTAGCACACCAGGCTTCCCTGTCCATCACCACTCCCATAGCTTGCTCAAACTCATGCCCATCAAATCGGTGATGCCATCTCATCCTCTGTTGTCCCCTCTTCCTCCTGCCTTCAATCTTTCCCAGAATCAGGGTCTTTTCCAGTGAGTCAGTTCTCTGCATCAGGTGGCCAAAGTATTGGAGCTTCAGCATCAGTACTTCCAATGAATATTCAGGAATGATTTCCTTTAGGAACAGACATTACACAACAATAAGGACAGAACAATCCTTAAAGTAAATGCTCCTAACAGTAGAGCATCAAAATATGTGAAGCAAAATGTGATAGAACTTCAATATGAAACAGATTAGTCCACTATTATAGTTGGATTAATACTCCTCTGAGATCCAGCAGGCAGAAAATAAGTAAGGATAGAGTTGAACTGAACAAAACACCAATAAATTTCATCCAACAGCAGAGTGCACATTCTTCTCAAGTTCACATGGAAGTTTCACCAAGTTAGAACACAACATGGGCCATAAAACACACCTTAGCAAGCTTATAAGAATAAAGAGCATATAAAGTATAATAAAAATTCCACCTACCTTTGTTGGAGACCCATCAACATACTTCTAAATAAGACATGGGGCAAAGAAGAAATCTCAAAAAAATTTTTTTTAAAAAATCTGAACTAAATGAAAATACAACTTATAAAATGTATGGGTTGAAGTGAAAGCTGTATTTAAAGGGAAACTTATAGCACTGGATGCATATTTAGAAAAGAATAAAGATCTAAAACAAATAATCTAAAAAATTCCACCTTAGGAAACTCAAAATATCAAATTAAATACAAGCTAAATAAAAGAGATAATAAAGTATTGAGCAGAAATAAATGAAATTGAAAACACAAAATTAAAGAAACCAAAAGCAGGTTCTTTGAAAAAAGTGAATTGATAAACTTCTTACCAGCTTAACTAAGAAAAAAGAGAAGATATGAATTTACTAATATCAGAAATGAAAGAGCCCATTACTACTAATGTCATGTATAATAAAGGAACGGTTGGACAATCCATGCACATAAATTTGATGACCTAGGTGAAATGGAACAATTCCTTGAAAAACATAATTCACCAAACTCACAAAAGAAGATACAGATAATCTGAGTAGCCCTGTATCTGTTAAAGAAATTAAATCAATAATAATAATCTTCCAAAATCACCAGGTCCAGATGTGTTCACTGGTAAATTCTACCGAATATTTAAAGAAGAAATTACACCATTTTTTAAGTCTCTTACAGAAGGCAAAGGAAACACTTGCTAACTCAATCTATAAAGGCCAGCATTACTCTAATACCAAAACCAGAAAAAGATACTACATGTTGTTATACATCTGTCAAAACCCATAGAATGTACAACAGAAAGAGTGAACCCTAAAGTACACTATGGACATTACCTAATAAGGTTTAAAATTTATGGAAAAAAATAAGCAGAAAACACAGAGAATTCCCATATATCTGCTCTCCTATCCCTAGTTTCCTTTATTCACATCTTGTATTAATATGATAAATGCTATAATTAATTAGCCAGTATAGATACACCATTATTAATTAAAGCCTCTAGTTTATCTATTTATTATCACTTTTGTACAATTCCAATGGTTTTGACAAATGCATAAAGTCATTGATACACCCTAATAGTATCATACAGAGTAGCTTCACTGCCCTAAAAATGTCCTGTACTCCACCAATCCACCCCTCCTTTGTATCCCCCCAATTCTGGCAAGTACTGACTCTTTTGGTACTGTCTCTATATTTTTTACTTTTTACAGAATGTCATATGATTGGAATCATACAGTGTATAGCCTTTCAGACTGGCTTATATTACCTAGTAATAAGTATTTAAGGTTAGTTAAGTTCAGTTCAGTCGCTCAATCGTGTCCGACTCTTCGAGACCCCATGAATTGCAGCACACCAGGCCTCCCTATCCATCACCAACTCCCGGAGTCCATCCAAACCCATGTCCATCGAATAGGTGATGCCATCCAACCATCTCATCCTCTGCCATCACCTTCTCCTCCTGCCCTCAATCTTTTCCAGCATCAGGGTCTTTTCTAATGAGTCAGCTCTTCACATCAGGTGGCCAAAGTATTGGAGTTTCAGCTTCAACATCAGTCCTTCCAAGGAACACCCAGGACTTATCTCCCTTTAGGATGAACTGGTTGGATCTCCTTGCAGTCCAAGGGACCCTCAAGAGTCTTCTCCAACACCACAGTTCAAAAGCATCAATTCTTTGGTACTCTGCTTTCTTCACAGCCCAACTCTCACATCCATACATGACCACTGGAAAAACATAGCCTTGACTAGATGGACCTTTTTGGCAAAGTAATGTCTGCTTTTTAACATGCTATCTAGGTTGGTCATAACTTTCCTTCCAAGGAGTAAGCGTCTTTTCATTTAATGGCTGCAATCATCATCTGCAGTGATTCTGAAGCCCCCCAAAATAAAATCTGATATTGTTTCCCCATCTATCTGCCATGAAGTGATGGGACCAGATGCCATGATATTCATTTTCTGAATGTTGAGCTTTAAGCCAACTTTTTCACTCTCCACTTTCATCAAAAGGCTTTTTAGTTCCTCTTCACTTTCTGCCATAAGGGTGGTGTCATCTGCATATTGATATTTCTCCCGGCAATCTTGATTCCAGCTTGTGCTTCTTCCAGCCCAGCGTTTTTCATGATGTACTCTGCATATAAGTTAAATAAGCAGGGTGACAATATACAGCCTTGACGAACTCCTTTTCCTATTTGGAACCAGTCTGTTGTTCCATATCCAGTTCTAACTGTTGCTTCCTGACCTGCATACAAATTTCTCAAGAGGCAGATTAGGTGGTCTGGTATTCCCATCTCTTTCAGAATTTTCCACAGTTTATTGTGATCCACACAGTCAAAGGCTTT
>NW_011494936.1:1128337-1129822 GCF_000754665.1 Bison bison bison | reverse complement strand
AGTCAATAAGCAGAAATAGATGTTTTTCTGGAGCTCTCTTGCTTTTTCTATGATCCAGCGGATGTTGGCAATTTGATCTCTGGTTCCTCTGCCTTTTCTAAAACCAGCTTGAACATCAGGAAGTTCACGGTTTATGTATTGCTGAAGCCTGGCTTGGAGAATTTTAAGCATTACTTTACTAGCATGTAAGATGAGTACAATTGTGCAATAGTTTGAGCATTCTTTGGCATTGCCTTTCTTTGGGATTGGAATGAAAACTGACCTTTTCCAGTCCTGTGGCCACTGTTGAGTTTTCCAAATTTGCTGGCATATTGAGTGCAGCACTTTCACAGCATCATCTTTCAGGATTTGAAATAGCTCCACTGGAATTCCATCACCTTCATTAGCTTTGTTCTTAGTGATGCTTCCTATGGCCCACTTGATTTCATATTCTAGGATGTCTGGTTCTAGGTGAGTGAGTGTGATTATCACTATTAACACCATTGTGATTATCTGGGTCATGAAGATCTTTTTTGTACAGTTCTTCTGTGTATTCTTGCCACCTCTTCTTAATATCTTCTGCTTCTGTTAGGTCCATACCATTCCTGTCCTTTATCGAGCCCGTCTTTGCATGAAATGTTCCCTTGATGTCTCTAATTTTCTTGACAAGATCTCTAGTCTTTCCCATTCTACTGTTTTCCTCTATTTCTTTGCACTGATCGCTGAGGAAGGCTTTCTTATCTCTCCTTGCTATTCTTTGGAACTCTGCATTCCAATGGGTATATCTTCCCTTTTCTCCTTTGCTTTTTGCTTCTCTTCTTTTCACAGCTATTTGTCAGGCCTCCTCAGTCAGCCATTTTTCTTTTTTGCATTTCTTATTCTTGGGGATGGTCTTGATTCCTGTTTCCTATACAATGTCATGAACCTCCATAGATAGTTCTCCGTCCATAGTTCATGAAGGTTACTTCATGGCTTTGTAATTCATTTCTTTTTATTCCTGAGTAATATTCCATTGTATGGATGTACCACACTTTGTTTATCCATACGCCTACTGAAGGGCACCTTGGTTGCTTCCAAGCTTTGTCAATTATGAATAAAGCCATTACATTCATTCATGTGTATGTTTCTATGTGGACACAAATTAACAGTTCACTTGGGTAAATGTCAAGGAGCACAATCACTGGATTATGTGGTAACGCAATGCTCAGCTTTTTAAGAAATTGCCAGTCTACCTTCCAAAGTAGTTGTATCATTTTGCATTACTGGTACCATATCAGCAATAAATGAGTAGCTTTCTTTTTAGGATCAGTTCAGTTCAGTCGCTCAGTCGTGTCCGACTCTTTGCGACCCCATGAATCGCAGCACGCCAGGTCTCCCTGTCCAACACCAACTCCCAGAGTTCACTGAGACTCACGTCCATCGAGTCAGTGATGCCATCCAGCCATCTCATCCTCTGTCATCCCCTTCTCCTCCTGTCCCCAATCCCTCCCAGCATCAGTCTTTTCC
>NW_011494936.1:1114963-1128237 GCF_000754665.1 Bison bison bison | reverse complement strand
CTTCAGCATCATTCCTTCCAAAGAAATCCCAGGTCTAATCTCCTTCAGAATGGACTGGTTGGATCTCCTTGCAGTCCAAGGGACTCTCAAGAGTCTTCAACACCACAGTTCAAAAGCATCAATTCTTTGGCGCTCAGCCTTCTTCACAGTCCAACTCTCACATCCATACATGACCACAGGAACAACCATAGCCTTGACTAGATGAACCTTTGTTGGCAAAGTAATGTCTCTGCTTTTGAATAGGTTGCCTAGGTTGGTCATAACTTTCCTTCCAAGGAGTAAGCGTCTTTTAATTTCATGGCTGCAGTCACCATCTGCAGTGATTTTGGAGCTCAAAAAAATAAAGTCTGACACTGTTTCCACTGTTTCCTCATCTATTTCCCGTGAAGTGATGGAACCGGATGCCATGATCTTCGTTTTCTGAATGTTGAGCTTTAAGCCAACTTTTTCACTCTCCTCTTTCACTTTCATCAAAAGGCTCTTTAGTGCCTCTTTACTTTCTGCCATAAGGGTGGTGTCATCTGCATATCTGAGGTTATTGATATTTCTCCCGGCAATCTTGATTCCAGCTCGTGCTTCATCCAGTCCTCTTCTCGTCTGTAGCACACCTTATTTTTCTTAACGGTGTCTTTTTCAGGGGAAATCTAATTAATCAAAGTTTTCATTATGCCTCATGCTTTTTATGTCTTACCTAAGAATCTAAATTCACAAAGAGTTTTCTTTTTCCTTATGTGTTCTTTTAGAATATTTTAGTCTTTGCTCTTACTTTTAGAGCTATGATCTATTTTTAGCTAATTTTAGGACACAGAGTAGGGTAAAAAGGTTTTTTTTTAACATATGAATATTCAACTGTTTCAGTGACATTTATTGAAAAGACTATTATTTCTGCACTGAATTATCATGGTGCAAAAAGTCAGTTGACTACACATGTGGTAGTCTCTTTTTGGACTCTCTTCTGTGCTGTTGACCTATACGTTGATACTACATTGTCTTTATTACTATAGAGTCACAATAATCCTTGAAATCCTTCCAGGTTGTGGAAGGCATCAAATTTTGTGCTTTTTAAAATTGTCTGGTCTTGGCCCATTATAAATTTCCGTATCCACAGTAGAAATTCTGGCTGGGATTATACTGAATCTTCAGCTCAGTTTGCAGAGAATTTACATTATAAGATTACTGAGTCTTCCAATTTCTTTATGTAAGTATACATGTATACCTTTAAACAATGTCTTATAGTTTCCAGTTTATACGTCTTACACACATTTAAAAAATTTCATTCCTATTAAATTACTATTTCCAATTTGTTCACTGCTACCATATAAAAATATAATTGATTTACATAGAGTAATTTTTATCTTGTGTTCCTGCTAAATTCACTTATTAGTTCTACAGGGCTTTTTTAAAAAACCCCTTCTGGTAGATTTTTAGGGTTTTTGACATAGATGGTAACATAATCCTTAAAAAATGACAGTTAATTTTTTCTTTTTCAATCAGTATACCCTTTTTTTTTCTTGTCTTTTTGCACTAGCAAAGAATCCTAGTACCAAGCTGAATAGAAGTGATAAAAGTTGAATAGAAGTGATCTTAGAAAGAAGTCACTGTTAAAACCATGGGGTTTTAACAGATGCCCTTCATGAGGTTGAGGCAATTTATTCTAAGTTTGTTGAGTTTTTATGAGGAATGGATGTTCAATTTCATAAAATGCTTTTCCTGCAACTATGAATATTATCATATGATTTTTCTTATTAAAATGGTCACATTTATTGGTTATCAAATGTGAAGGCAGCTTGTATTTTTAAGACAAAAGTCACTTGGTAATGAGGTATTACCCTTTTTGTAAGTTGCTAGATTTAATTTGCTAATATTTTCTTAAGAACTTTTAGTCTACATTCACTAAGGACACTGTTCTGCAGTTTGGTTTTGATATCAGGGTAACATCAAGACTAGTAAAACAAAATTGGAAATGTTTTCCTTTCTTTTTTCTAGAATAAATAATGTAAAATTGGTATTATTTCTTCCTTACATGTTTGATAGAATTTTCTTTTGAACTCATACAGGCTGAAGCTTCAGGTTTTAAACTGCAAATATTCACTTATAAAAAAACAGATACAGGGTATCCACTCTTCTGTGGACTTTAGTAATTTGTGTCTTTCAAGAAATTAGCTTCCTCTAGTTATCATATTTATTGCCACAAAGTTGTTCATAATATTTATTATTCTTGCAATGTCTGCTGGATTTGCAGCAATGTCCTCTCTTTCATTTCTGATCATGATAATTTGTGTCTAGCTAGAGGTTTACCAATTTTATTAATATATTCAAAGTTATATTGATTTTCTTCATCTTTTTATGTTCACTTATCTTTTTCATTTACTTTCTGCATATTTCAATTTGTTCTTTTTCTATTTTCTCAAGGTATACATATAATCATTGATTTAAACATTGTTCTTTTCTAATACAGGCGTTTCCCTCTAAGCATTGCTTTGCTGCACCCCAGAAATTCTTTTATATATTTTCACATTATTCAATTCAAAATATTTTTTATGTTTCTTTGTGATTCTCCTTTGATCTATGGGTATTTAGAAGAATGCTCTTTGACATATTTGGGGATTTGGGGAATAACTTTGTTATTAATTTTTAGTTTGATTTTGCTGTAGTCTGTAACTAGTTTCCTAGATTTGTTATAAGAAACTTAGTGTGAACTATGCCCAATATCCTGCATATTATGAAGACTTTTCAACTCAGGCTGGTGGGAATGCAAACTAAACTATCTCCCCACCCTTTTGAGCCCTGGAAATTGTTTGGCCTACTGTGCTTTCCAGTGGATCTTTCCTTGGACTCCAGAGGCATGCCTCACATATGCACAGGTTAGCACTCAGCCAGAGATTTGAAGGCATCCCTAAGCAGATCTCCAGGTCTGGTCTGGGTTAGCTTCCTCCTCTCCAGTACTCTGCCACACAAGGTCCAGTCACCTCCTTCTCCCCAAATCCTGAGCTCTATTAAGACTGCTGGGCTGTTTATACTTCTTTCTGCACTAGACATGGAAACGGGCCTGAGACAGTTTCATAATGCTCACCTCACTTCTCTCCTTTCTGTGCTGCTTGTTGTCCCGTATCTGAAGATGGCCACTCCCTTCCACCCTTTTTGCTAACTCTTCTAGTTGTTTCTGGAATGAAGGTAATTCAAGTCTATTTTCTCACCCTTAAGGTTTGGGTGGAATTTGTTCATTCTTATAATTTTACTTTCGTGGCTGCCTTCAAGATCTCAATATGCATCCCTAACCTTTTTATACAACCTTAAGATATTACTTTGACCACCTCCTTGATAACAACAGCATCTTATATCTATCTGAATCACAAAGTCTCTCCTTCTTTTTGGTCTATCATCTTCACATATTTCATTTATATACATGCTATCAATGCCACAAGACATTACCATCACTTCATCCTAAAAATCAGTATTATATTTACTCCCTTTCCGTTGTCATTCTTTCTGCCTGAAGAACTTCGTTTTGCATTTCTTGCTGAGTAAATGGAGATAATTTTACTCAGACTTTGTCTAAAAAGAAAACCTTTATTTTGCTTTTATTTCCGAAGGTTGTTCTCCTGAAGAGGGAATCTGAGGTTGGCAGTGTTTTTCTTTGTGCACCTTAATGATCTCAATCCACTCTGTTACGACTTTCATAGTTCCTGTTTTATAGCTAACTATTAGTCTTACTGCTTGTCCTTAAAGGTAATATGTCTTTCTTCTTCAGGGACTTTACAGATTTTCACTTCATCTTTGATCTTCAGGAGTCTGACTGTGATATTCAAAGGAATGTTTTTCTTTTTCTTTTCCCTGCCAGGGGGTTCATTTGGCTTCTTGAATTTCTCAATTGATGTTATTCATTAGTTTTAAAAATTCTTGATCATTGTGTCTTGCACTGTTTCTTCTGCCCCATCCTCTGCCCCCTTTCTGGGATATTAACTACATGTGTATTTGGCCTTTTGAGTATGTCTCACATACTGTCTTTTCTATATGTACCTTCCTATGAATTTCAGTTTAGATGTTTCCCAATTGACCTGTCTTCAAATTTGTTAGTCTTCTTGTTTGCTGTGTTTAGTCTTCTATTAAACCCATCACATGAGCTGTTAATCAGATATTGTATTTTTGAGTTCTCGAATAACCATTTGATTGTTTTTGACTCTTATTTTCCAGTAATATTTTAAATGTCTTTATTTTTCTCTTTTCTTTACTAAAAATGTTCCTTAAAAATCTTTGCATATAAACTTTAAAAAGGATTATTTATAAGACTGTTTCTTTTGTTCTTCTCATGATTATTAGTCACATGCTCTTGACTCTCCCCAAGTCTAGGAATGTACCCTCGCTATTTCTTTAGCAGTTAATCCATCTTTCCCCCTACTGGTACTGGGAGTTTTGGCCTGCTGTGACTTCACATTTCTTTCTTGGAAGCAGAAGTCCTTTCTTTCTTCTGGGATTTCTTTACCTTCAATGTAGGAATATTCAACTACCACTGCTTCTATTTATTGAGAAGCTGCTTGAATGTTGTTTACTACTGAGTGATTCTTTTTTTTTCTATTTCAATTTTATCATCAAAAGATCACAATAGCATTTCAGCTGCTCAAAAGTTATGCAGCCATTTCAGTTGCTGAGAATAGTGAACAAAAATGACCTTCAAATAAGGCTAACGTCAATGACACAAAAATCAGTAATTTTTTTATGCACAGAAATTCTCAAGAATATACACAGAGAGACACACAACTTGCTCTGTGGAAGAAAGAAAAAAAGAATTTGAAGAAATAAGACCTGGCCTAAGTATTTCTGTCATTTCCTAGATAAGTGACCTTAGGCAAATAATTTTTCTATTTTAAATCCTAGTTTTCAATTTATGTTTTTGCAAAGATGAAACAGCAATTTTTAAAAACTCTTATAAACAATAAGCACATTATAAGATGCCTTGCATAATAGAATTGAGTTTCTTGATCTATATCTTAAAGCTTTAAATTAAATAAACATGAGGATGGGATGTAAGAGGTACACTGAGAAAAAAAAACTGACAACCAACAGTAAGGTAGGTATGATATTAAGGGAGGAATAAAACACTATTTTTAAAGTGGCAGTAAGAGCTCAGAGTGAGCCATTTAACTAATAGGCTTAAACAGCCCTTACTTATTTCTAGGGCTTCCCTTGTAGCTCAGTCAGTAAAGAGTCTGCCTGCAGTGCAGGAGACCTGGGTTCAATCCCTGGGTTGGGAAGATTCCCTGGAGAAGGAAATGGCAACCCATTCCAGTATCCTTGCCTGGAAAATCTCTTGGACAGAAGAGCCTGGTGGGCTGCAGTCCATGGGGTTGCAAAGAGTTGGGCATGACTGAGAGACTAACACTTAACTTACTTATTTCTAAGACACTGAAGCTATTTATCTCAACACAGCATAGTGATTGATATCTGTGACATGAAGCTTAAATCTGAAGGTAAATTATATCCTATGTATTATTATTAAAGGAATTCCTAATAAATTTTGGAAAGACTACAGTCAAACATGACTACAATAAAAATTCTAGTTGGGTGATCCGTAAGTGAATTAGTTTCTATTTAGGAACCAAAGCCTTCATATCATGTGACCTTAGAATGATTACATTTATGAATAAAATGAAGAACTGCATCACTAACTCACTCTTACTATTAGAACACATAGGAAAAGTATGATTTTTCAGAAGTCTTAGAAGAAAAGAAGTAATAGACTATGTTACAAAAAATGATCTCAGGAAAGGATAAAAATCAACACTCCAAGAATGACAAGATGATTACATGAAGAAAAGGTCAGAGATGTAACAAGATATTACTGAATAGCAAAAGAAACTGTATTCAATCTTATTAAAAAAATAAAGGAAAGAAAAGGTCAGAGAGAGTGTATGGCATACGTTCCTAAAAGCAAGAAATCATCTGAAGAATGGGAGGGGAGGGTTGTGAAACAGTTAATATGCTAAGTTTAAGTGACATTTATAAAAATTACTGTGGGAAATACTGTAATTGAAATAAAACTGGACCAAAAATGGTTGTAAAACTATATTTCTGGATGAGTAAAAAAGATTACTACAGAGCTGATTATGGAAATAGACTAAAAATATCAGATTAAAAAAAAAATTTTCAAAAAGAACTAGTTATAGGAAGTCAAGAACTAAATTGAAAAACAGGTATATGGTCTAACATAAAAGAAGAAAATCAGTACTTTGCTGTTGTTGAAAATGGAGACAAAATCAGATTCTTTTTCACAGACTTCCATTATAATACAACTGTTCAGTTATTGTTCCCCTAAAACTTTAAAGTCAATAGAGAAGCAAAATAGTCTGATTTTTGTGTAAAGTAAGATTTCATTAGTTGTTAACTGTTATCATTTGCTAACTAAGCCTAAGTTATACCTCACTTAGGTTCTAAAACACTAATCTGAAAAGACCTCTGTAAAAACAATTTAAAAAGAATTTAGTTATCTTATGAACAAATCAATATACCTTAGCAAGTGATTTTACAATAGGATTCTCCATAATCCCCTTGAGGAAAATTAGGTCTATTTCTTCTGCTCCCGTAGATGAGGGCAGCTCCGTAAGGTTATCCAACACTTGCTGCATTGCTGCTGAGATAAAAGCAGTATTAAAAAAAAGAAGCAAACCTTAAATTCCAAACTATTATGAAATATGATTTTAAAATAAATCAAATAAAAATACATTAACAATAAACATTCTTGAAAAACACATTAGAAAAACTGAACCATTAAACAGTATAAATTTCAAATTGACTTCCCATGAATTAGCAACAGGACAGGTTTTTACATGCAGTTTGGGCCTTTATCAGATTATCTAATACATACTTAGAAGTTTATACTTTCTTTTTATTTTTCATATTTTAAAAAATTGCTCAAGAAGAAACACAAAATTCTAAAAAACCAATAAAAAAATAACAAGATTAGGTAATCAAGAAATTTCATTCCAACAAGCCCAGAATCAGATGACTTGACTATCGAATTTTATTAAACATTAAAGACTAAAATCATTACTTTACAAGCTTGAAAAAAAATGCAGAAGAGGAAGGAGCACTTTCCAACTATTCTGTGAGATTCTGAAACTAAATCCAGACAAAGACATCACAAGAAAACTACAGCCAATATCCTTTATAAGCACAGATGCAAAAATCTTTAATAAAATATTAGCAAACTGAATCCAGCAACATATGAAAAGGATTGTACACAATGACCTAGTAGATATCCCAGGAGTACATACAGCGTAGCTCATCAACATATGATAATCAATGTTATATACTATTACTAGAACAAAACCACATGGTATCTCAACAGGCACAGAAAAAGCATTTGACAAAATCAAATACCTTTTCATGCTAAAAAAATAAAAATTTGTCGAGGAACAGAAGGAAATTTTCCTTTGCTCAAGGGCATCTACAAAAACCCCATAGGTAACATCACACTTAATGATGAAAGGCTGAATGCTTTGCCATAGATCAGGAACAAGGCAAGGATGTTTACTCCTGTCATTTCTACTCAACATTGTACTGAAGGGTCTAGCCATGGCAGCTAGGCAACAAAAAGAAAAAGGCATCCAGACAAAAAAATGAATAAAACTTTCCCTTTTTGCCAATGATATGATCTCATATACAGAAAATCTTAAGGAATATATACAAAAAACTTTTTAGAACTAATAAATGAGCTCAGTAAGGTTGCAAAAAAGTACAAAAATCATTTGTACTTCTATACACTAGCAATAAACACTCTGAAAATGAAATTAACAAAACCATTCATTTTACAATAGCATTAAATCAATAAAATCATTAGAAACAAATGTAACAAAAGAAGTGCAGGATTTTACAGTGAAGCTATATTATATCACTGAAAGAATTAAAGACAAATAAATAAAAAGATACCAAATTTTAAGGATTAGAAGACTTAATATTGTTAAGATGGCAACAGGCCTCAAATTGATCGATAAGTTTAATGTAGTCCCTATTAAAATCTCAGTTTCCCTCACCCTCTTTGGTAGAAGTTGATAAGCAGATCCTAAAATTCATGTGGGAAATACAGTAAATCCAGTATAGCCAAACAATCCTCAAAAAGAACAAAGCTGGAAGACTCACTAGTAATCAAAACTGTGGTACCAGCATAAAGATAGACATATAACTGAGAATCCATAAATAAACCCATTCTATGGTTAATAGATTTACAACAAGAGTGGCAAGATAGTTCAAAGAAGAAAAGAACAGCCTTTTATTTGGGACAACTGGATATGCATTTGAAGAAGGTGAAGCTAGATTCCTACTACATTCAAAATCACAATCTTAATTTTATTCAGATTAGTTTTATTAATAAGTTTTTTTCCCTTGATGAATCTTTAGAATAAGTATACTAATACTGTAGTTTGTTTTTTCATATTTTTATGAAAATAAAACATAAACATTGTAAAAAGACATTGTATTACTAAGTTGCTTATAATAAAACACAGTAGTTCTTTGTTTCATGCTGTCAGACTCCCTCCCAAATGATCCCATCCATAAGTAACTGCTTTGAATTTGCGGTTTCTTTTAATCATAACTATCACTGGATAATATGCTAATACTGCTACTTTTTGACATACTTATTTTAGGCATTATTTATTTTTGTTAGCATAGTACTAGCTAATCGTCAGAGAGGGCAGTGGCACCCCACTCCAGTGCTCTTGCCTGGAAGATCCCATGGGTGGAGGAGCCTGGTGGGCCGCAGTCCATGGGGTTGCTAAGAATCGGACAAGACTCAGTGACTTCACTTTCACTTTTCACTTTCCTGCATCGGAGAAGGCAATGGCAACCCACTCCAGTGTTCTTGCCTACAGAATCCCAGGGACAGGGGAGCCTGGTGGGCTGCCGTCTATGGGGTCGCACAGAGTCGGACACGACTGAAGCGACTTAGCATCATCAGCAGCAGCTAATCGTACTAGTAAAGCATTTACTTTTCCCTCTCTGCAGACTGGCAATTTTTAAATAAAATCAACAGTTAGTGCTTTTCATATAGGACTCCTACAAGTCTCTCCCCACAATATTCCAACAAACTTCTCACATTTCTATCAGTAATTTTTCCAAATGCTCAAACAGAACTACTACCAACTTCTACCTTCGTAAACTCTATCCTGAGTAGTCTTCTCTTGCACTTTAATTGGGACAGGTTCATCTTTAGGTCTCCGACTCAGTAGGAAGAAGTAAGTTACAATTTGGGAAGAGGTGAATGGGAGAAAAATGTGCATTTACAACAAGCAGAAAGAAAACTGATATGGAGCTAAGATGAAGTCGACACTAGGAAATAAAGAATATAAGCAAAGTCTACTTCATAATTTTGCTTGAGGTCCAAAGTGTACTCTGGGCAGGGAACAACAGAACCAACAATCTTCAGAAGTATTAGTATTTTTACCCTGTGGCTATAAATGTAGTCAGCTCTACTTTTCATAAGTATTTTTTTTTATGAGGACTTTTTTCTTTCGACATTCTACATTTGCCTTTATTTTTATTATGGAAAATTCCAAACATATACAAAAAAGATACTACAGCAAACCCAATAATTATCAGCTCTAACAATTAGCAACTCATGGCCAATTTTGTTTCATACTCCTATATACTTTCTGTCCTACGTTAACTTTGAGGCAAATCCCAAATATCATATTTGAGTGTTTATGTGTAAAAGATCAGGACTCTTTTTAAATAATGTAACAATACTGTTAGCACATCTAATAAAATAACAATAATTCCTTAATATCATCAAACATCTAGCTGGTGTTAAAACTGCCAGTTGTATAGAAGATTTTGTTTTAATATATCTTTTATATTGGTTCTTGAGATGTTTAAATTTTTGTATTTTATGCTTAATTAAACAGAAAGAAAAGTGGCAGAGACTGTGAAATATATCCTTGGTTATTTTGAAGATCTTTATAAGTTGTTACTGATTTTTTAATATATGAAATCTAAACAAAAACTTATAAGCCAGTCATATCCCATGTTGTGAAAGGGAATCTAGAGTTGCCAAACATTCCCAAACTAATTTTTATATTTAATAGAGTTTTAATAAAACTGGGCTTCCCTGATAGCTCAGTTGGTGAAGAATCCACCTGCAATGCAGGAGATGCTGGTTTGATTCCTGGATCAGGAAGATCCCCTGGCGAAGGGCTAGGCTACCCACTCCAGTATTCTTGGACGTCCCTGGTGGCTCAGCCGGTAAAGAGTCCGCCTGCAATGTGGGAGACCTGGGTTCGATCCCTGTGTTGGGAAGATCCCCTGGAGAAGGGAGAGGCTACCCACTCCAGTATTCTGGCCTGGAGAATTGCATGAGCTGTATAGTCCATGGGACTGCAAAGAGTCAGACACGGCTGAGTGACTTTCACATAGATAAAAATAGATAAAAATAGATCCCCTAAATAACCATGTTTTCAGGCTAATCCTGGCTTGGTCTTCCCCCGATTCACTAGGAAAATGACCTGGACGGTGAGCTCCAGGGAACTTGGGCTGAGGAGGCAGGGTAGTAGGGTAAACTGCTGCAGTTCAGCACAGGTTAGGGAAGCCAGTCTGGGTGAATGGTGTGCTGGTTAAGGTTGACAAGAATCTGGTATGTGTACTGCTATTAATTTTTGTGAAAAAGTAAATCATAAGATTCATAATGAAATTTTGAAATTGACCTCATATCCCTAGAGGCCTCATGCCCCCAAAGACTTCAAAGAGGAGATGATATCTGAGTATCCCAGACTCTGGGATATCAAGTACAAACCTTGCCTCCTCATGAAGGATGGTCCAAGACTGCTACAGCTGGAAGTCAGAACTGCTACAATTATCTGCACGGGATGAAACCTCGCCACCATCTGTGTCTCTGAAAACCTACTTCAAGCTGACAGCCAGAATCCTTATTCCTTAATGGGCAAGATTTTTGGATCCCATCTGCTACATCTTCTGAAACACTAACACTCTTTTCAAGGGTATATGCAAAGCCCTCACTGATACCTTGCTGGATGTTGAGACAGCCTATGGGACACAGGACTCTTTCTGTGGCCAGAAAGAGTACCAAAACTTTCAGGAGGCCCTGACTGAGCTAGTGCCTGTGGTCAAATCTCAAAGTGGGAGCTCTCAGCACACCACCAGTCAATAGCCAAAACCTAACCCAGTGGCCCAACAACTAACAGGTGACACACCTCTGCTACAGTGAGAAGAGTAAACATATGCTTCTCAAACCGAAGATCTTGAAGGAAGCTACAGTGGACAGCATGGATTTTAACTGCTCAGGTCCACTTATATGTGGATTATTTTCAAGAAATATGTACTAGAGTACTAAACATCTGTTGCTAGTTGAGTCTGCCAACACGGAACTGCAGAGACAGTATAAAGGGATTTTCCACTGTGCAGAGGGTGGGTGGCCTTAATCACCTGTGCTGTTGAAGGGTCAACTGTATAACACATTGGGGAGCATTCTGTGATGGAACTGAAGGACTCTCACGGAAGACTGAGACAGACCAACTGCATTGTGCTTGCCAGGCAGCCCAGGTCATTGGATTCTGAAGGCCCAGACTGGACCAGCCGAAGCCCCACTGAGTCCAGAGCTTTTAGAGCTCATACCTAGAGGACCACTCTCTAGCACTTTCTTATGAGCAGTTTCAGAACATCTGATAAGGCTTTACTGTCTCCTGGTAGAGCTCTTTTCTGGAGTTGAATTCAGATGTCATTCTTAATGTTCCTATCAAAAAATTCTCACTTAGTTTACCTACCCTGTTCCAGGTTATTTAATCACAGTGGTGAGAGTTGAGGTGAGGGGTCTTGGAATTTTCCCTATCTTCCCCTTTTGAATGAAAACTGGGTTTTGGGTGTCTCAGAGTTGACAGGCAGGAAAGGCAGAGAGAAACTGGTGAGGAGGTTAGGTGAAGTGGTGAGTGCGGGTGCAACAATCCACCCTGGTGCTCCAGTTGCACCAGGATGTCAAACCTGAAAGCATCTGCCCTGACACCTTCATTTCATACTCTGCTGTGAATAAAATAAATAATGTTCTAATACCTGGCATAATCCCATCTCCCTCACTTGTTGGGATATTATTGGACAGTGTGAAGAAACAATTGCCCCTAACAAGCCAATTCACTGGCTTATAAATTAGTGATCTAATAACATGATCAAAAAATAAAATAGTTCTTTTTAATTAAGTCATCCTAAAAGCATAGCAAAGATACACAAGAAAATATGCAAAAATTATAACAAGGAGCAGTAAGAGAATTAACCTTATGAACTATTAAAACATTAATTAGATCTATAATAAGCACTCTAACATGGATTACCATAAGGCAACTCTTACACATAAAACCTCAATACATGAAACAGAAAGCTGTTTCATATAGTGAGAATGCTACAAAGCTGAGTTGGATCCAGAGAAGCAGGGAAGTGTCCCATTTTACTCAGAGATTCCAGGAAGAAAGGAAAGTCCCAAAACTCAGAAGGTAAGTTTCCTACAAGTTTCACTCCTCCTCCTCTATTAAAGAGGATGGACTCTAATCAGAAGCTAGATTCAATGACATACAAATGGGATTCCTAAGTAAACTAGAGAAAAATTAATATATTTAATCTATACCCTTCAAAAAAATATGAACAAGAATAACTAAACATGAAAACTAAAAGCAAGAATGTAACTCACCAAGTTGCAAGGAGAGATAAGAAAGCCTTCCTCAGCAATCAACACAAAGAAAGAGAGGAAAACAACAGAATTGGAAAGACTAGAGATCTCTTCAAGAAAATTAGAGATACCAAGGGAACATTTCATGCAAAGATGGGCACAATAAAGGACAGAAATGGTATGGACCTAACAGAAGCAGAAGATATTAAGAAGAGATGGCAAGAATACACAGAAGAACTGTACAAAAAAGATCTTCACAACCCAGATAATCACGATGGTGTGATCACTCACACTCACCTAGAGCCAGACATTCTGGAATGTGAAGTCAGGCGGGCCTTAGGAAGCATCACTACGAACAAAGCTAGTAGAGGTGATGGAATTCCAGTTGAGCTATTTCAAATCCTGAAAGATGACGCTGGAAAGTGCTGCACTCAATATGCCAGCAAATTTGGAAAACTCAGCAGTGGCCACAGGACTGGAAAAGGTCAGTTTTCATTCCAATCCCTAAGAAAGGCAATGCCAAAGAATGCTCAAACTACCACACAATTGCACTCATCTCACATGCTAGTAAAGTAATGCTTAAAATTCTCCAAGCCAGGCTTCAGCAATACAT
>NW_011494936.1:1112622-1114863 GCF_000754665.1 Bison bison bison | reverse complement strand
GTTAGAACTGGACATGGAACAACAGACTGGTTCCAAATAGGAAAAGGAGTACGTCAAGGCTGTATATCGTCACCCTGTTTATTTAACTTATATGCAGAGTACATCATGAGAAACGCTGGGCTGGAAGAAGCACAAGCTGGAATCAAGATTGCCAGGAGAAATATCAATAACCTCAGACATGCAGATGACACCACCCTTATGGCAGAAAGTGAAGAGGAACTCAAAAGCCTCTTGGTGAAAGTGAAAGTGGAGAGTGAAAAAGTTGGCTTAAAGCTCAACATTCAGAAAACTAAGGTCATGGCATCTGGTCCCACGACTTCATGGGAAATAGATGGGGAAACAGTGGAAACAGTGTCAGACTTTATTTTTCTGGGCTCCAAAGTCACTGCAGATGGTGACTGCAGCCATGAAATTAAAAGACACTTGCTCCTTGGATGAAAAATTATGATCAGCATAAATTTTTAGACAGCATATTAAATAGCAGAGACATTACTTTCCCAACAAAGGTCTGTCTAGTGAAAGCTATGGTTTTTCCAGTGGTCATGTATGGATGTGAGAGTTGGACTGTGAAGAAAGCTGAGTGCCGAAGAATTGATGCTTTTGAACTGTGGTGTTGGAGAAGACTCTTGAGAGTCCCTTGGACAGCAAGGAGATCTAAGCAGTCCATCCTAAAGGAGATCAGTCCTGGGTGTTCATTGGAGGGACTGATGCTGAAGCTGAAACTCCAATACTTCGGCCACCTGATGTGGAAAGCTGACTCACTTGAAAAGACCCTGATGCTGGGAGCGATTGGGGGCAGGAGGAGAAGGGGACGACAGAGGATGAGATGGTTGGATGGCATCACCTACTTGATGGACATGGGTTTGGGTGGACTCCGGGAGTTGGTGATGGACAGGGAGGCCTGGCATGCTACGGTTCATGGGGTCGCAAAGAGTTGGACATGACTGAGCGACTGAACTACCTGAACTGAATTTCAAGAAACATTAACTGCCAAAGAAACAGGCTTACTTCTTATTAGGAGGTTATTTAAAAAAAGGGGGGGGAGGGTGGGAGAAAGAAAAAAGAAAGAGCCAAAGAAAGAACAAGATTAAATTAAATTAGTGTGTGGGGGGCGGGGTTAGGAGTGGGGATTGCAAGAATCAAACTGAAGAATTTTCCCACTAGAAAGGGCAATGAGAGAAAAAGCATGGAAAACCTGTTATGGATCATGAAAAACTAGGAGAAGGAATTAAGAGGGAAAGCAGAAATTAATCCTAGAGGAAAAAAAATAGCCATAGATCTGATCATTACACTGGCTGTTTCAAAAGGCAAATAAAAAAAAGGCTGATACTTGGCTAGTGTGACTAATAAAAGACAAGACACAAATAACTTCGGAAATGTAACGAAAAAATAACTGCAGGCATAAGATATAAAAGAAAACACAATGAACAACTTTATTTAAAAATGTAGTCAAGCAAGGATTTTTTAGTGAAATGTCAATTACTGAAATTTAGGAAAAAGGTAAAAATTGAAACAGATCATAATGGAAGAAATTCAAAAGGTTTTCAAAGATCTACCATTTAAAAAAGACATTAGGCCTAGATAGGTTTGAGAATAAGTTGTACCAAACCTTTAAGAAAGAGATTTATTCACATTTTAAAGCAAAACACAGGAAGAGATCAAAAGCTTTCTGAGTTCTATATGGATTTCAAAATTCAATAAAAAGTATATATTAATACTAAACTCCATATGAGTATATATGCATATATCCCAAACAACATATTAGCAAAATGAATCTAACAATGTCTTAAAAAATAACAATACACAAGCACAGTTTACCCTAGTAATGTAAAGATAATTTAACACTGTGCGTGCATATGTGAGAAGTCGCTTCAGTCATGTCCAACTCTGTTACCCCATGGACTGTAGCCTGCTAGGCTCCTCTATACACAGGATTCTCCAGGAAAGAATACTGGAGTGGGTTGCCATGCCCTCCCTCCAGGGGATCCTCCTGACCCAGGGATCAAACCCATGTCTTTTACGTTTCCTGCATTGGCAGGCAGGTTTTTTTTACCACTAGTGCCACCTAGGAAGCCCAGTTTAACTTTAAAATATATAATATAATTTAATATATATGACAGTATACCACCCTCAATGCTTCAAATACAAGAAATAAAATTTAATATTCCTAATGGAAAATGAGGTCAGGGGCAGCGGCCCAGAGTACCAGACTGTGACGGTGCACGAAAGGCCAAGAGGAGC
>NW_011494936.1:1111720-1112171 GCF_000754665.1 Bison bison bison | reverse complement strand
AGCAAAATGGCTGTCTGGGGAGGCCTTACAAATAGCTGTGAAAAGAAGAGAAGCAAAAAGCAAAGGAGAAAAGGAAAGATATAAACATCTGAATGCATAGTTCCAAAGAATAGCAAGAAGAGATAAAAGCCTTCTTCAGCGATCAGTGCAAAGAATTAGAGGAAAACAACAGAATGGGAAAGACTAGAGATCTCTTCAAGAAAATCAGAGATACCAAAGGAACATTTCATGCAAAGATGGGCTCGATAAAGGACAGAAATGGTATGGACCTAACAGAAGCAGAAGATATTAAGAAGAGCAAGAATACACAGAAGAACTGTACAAAAAAGATCTGCACAACCCAGATAATCACGATGGCGTGATCACTGACTAGAGCCAGACATCCTGGAATGTGAAGTCAAGTGGGCCTTAGGAAGCATCACTATGAACAAAGCTAGTGGAGGTGATGGAA
>NW_011494936.1:1111205-1111620 GCF_000754665.1 Bison bison bison | reverse complement strand
AGCCGTACAAGGAGCCGTGGCTGCGCGGGCGCAGGAGGGCCTAGAGGAGCTATCCCACGTTGAAGGTCAGGAAGGGCGGCGGTCAGGAGATACCCCTCGTCCAAGGTAAGGAGCAATGGCTGCGCTTTGCTAGAGCAGCCGTGAAGAGATACCCCACGCCCTAGGTAAGAGAAACCCAAGTAAGACTGTAGGTGTTGCAAGAGGGCATCAGAGGGCAAACGCACTGAAACCATACTCAAAGAAAACTAGTCAATCTAATCACACTAGGACCACAGCCTTGTCTAACTCACTGAAACTAAGCCATGCCCGTGGGGCAACCCAAGATGGGCGGGTCATGGTGGAGAGGCCTGACAAAATGTGGTCCACTGGAGAAGGAAATGGCAAACCACTTCAGTATTTTTGCCTTGAGAACCCC
>NW_011494936.1:1109746-1110805 GCF_000754665.1 Bison bison bison | reverse complement strand
CTTAGGAAGCATCACTATGAACAAAGCTAGTGGAGGTGATGGAACTCCAGTTGAGCTCTTTCAAATCCTGAATGATGATGCTGTGAAAGTGCTGCACTCAATATGCCAGCAAATTTGGAAAACTCAGCAGTGGCCACAGGACTGGAAAAGGTCAGTTTTCATTCCAATCCCTAAGAACGGCAATGACAAAGAATGCCTAAACTACCGCACAATTGCACTCATCTCACACGCTGGTAAAGTAATGCTCAAAATTGTCCAAGCCAGGCTTCAGCAATATGTGAACCATGAACTTCCTGATGTTCAAGCTGGTTTTAGAAAAGGCAGAGGAACCAGAGATCAACTTGCCAACATCCGCTGGATCATGGAAAAAGCAAGAGAGTTCCAGAAAAACATCTATTTCTGCTTTATTGACTATGCCAAAGCCTTTGACTGTGTGGATCACAATCAACTGTGGAAAATTCTGAAAGAGATGGGAATACCAGACCACCTGATCTGCCTCTTGAGAAATGTGTATGCAGGTCAGGAAGCATCAGTTAGAACTGGACATGGAACAACAGACTGGTTCCAAATAGGAAAAGGAGTATGTCAAGGCTGTATATTGTCACCCTGTCTATTTAACTTATATGCAGAGTAGATCATGAGGAACGCTGTACTAGAAGAAACACAAACTGGAATCAAGATTGCCGGGAGAAATATCAATAACCTCAGATATGCAGATGACACCACCCTTATGGCAGAAAGTGAAGAGGAACTAAAAAGCCTCTTGATGAAGGTGAAAGTGGAGAGTGAAAAGTTGGCTTAAAGCTCAACATTCAGAAAACGAAGATCATGGCATCCGGTCCCATCACTTCATGGGAAATAGATGGGGAAACAGTGGAAACAGTGTCAGACTTTATTTTTCTGGGATCCAAAATCACTGCAGATGGTGACTGCAGCCATGAAATTAAAAGACGCTTACTCCTTGGAAGAAAAGTTATGAGCAACCTAGATAGCATATTCAAAAGCAGAGACATTACTTTGCCAACAAAGGTCCGGCTAGTCAAGGCTATGGTTTTTCCT
>NW_011494936.1:1104842-1109039 GCF_000754665.1 Bison bison bison | reverse complement strand
TTTCCAATGATGCTGGGAGGGATTGGGGGCAAGAGGAGAAGGGGACGACAGAGGATGAGATGGCTGGATGGCATCACTGACTCGATGGACGTGAGTCTCAGTGAACTCTGGGAGTTGGTGATGGACAGGGAGGCCTGGCATGCTCCGATTCATGGGGTCGCAGAGTCGGACACGACTGAGCAACTGATCTGATCAGAAAATCTTACCATTAAATGACTAGAAGAAAACCAGAATAATTTTATATCAGAATCTGTACGAAGCATTATCCTTAATGGAGAAACGTCAGAAGCTTCACCATTAAAGTCAAGGACAAGACAAGAATATCCACTAAGATTCAGATCAGATCAGATCAGATCAGTCGCTCAGTTGTGTCCGACTCTTTGCGACCCCATGAATTACAGCACGCCAGGCCTCCCTGTCCATCACCAATTCCCGGAGTTCACTCAGACTCATGTCCATCGAGTCAAGATGCCATCCAGCCATTTCATCCTCTGTCGTCCCCTTCTCCTCCTGCCCCCAATCCCTCCCAGCATCGGAGTCTTCTCCAATGAGTCAACTCTTTGCATGAGGTGGCCAAAGTACTGGAGTTTCAGCTTTAGCATCATTCCTTCCAAAGAAATCCCAGGGTTGATCTCTTTCAGAATGGACTGGTTGGATGTCCTTGCAGTCCAAGGGACTCTCAAGAGTCTTCTCCAACACCACAGTTCAAAAGCATCAATTCTTCGGCGCTCAGCCTTCTTCACAGTCCAACTCTCACATCCATACATGACCACAGGAAAAACCATAGCCTTGACTAGACGAACCTTTGTTGGCAAAGTAATGTCTCTGCTTTTGAATATGCTATCTAGGTTGGTCATAACTTTCCTTAAGATTACTACTTTTGAAATCTCTACTGAATGTTTTAATCAACGTAGAAAGATGTTACAAAAGAAACAAACATACACAGGTTATAGCTATCTACTTAGGAGAAAGACTAAGGAATCAACTGAAAAATTATTGAAGTTATAAGAGTTTGACTTGTGTCTTGGTAGACACAAGAGCAATATAGAAAAATCAAAAGTTTTTCTAAATAACAGTAAAAACCAATTAAAAAACATCACTGAGAGAAAGAAACTACATTCACGACAGCAACAAAATTTACAAATAAGAAATAAGGCTAAAATAGAAATGTTCAGATAGATACGCAATAAATATAAAATATACTAAAGGATACTTGGGCTTCCCTGGTGGCTTAGATGGTAAAGTGCCTGACTAATGTGGGAGACCTGGGTTCAATTCCTGGGTAGGGAAGATCCCCTGGAGAAGAGAACTGCAAACCATTCCAGTATTCTTGCCTGGAGAATTCCAAGGACAGAGGAGCCTGGCATTCTCTAGTCGCAAAGAGTCGGAAACAACTGAGCAACTAACACACACACACACACAAAGGATATTTAAAATAAATAAATGAAGAGACCATGTTCTGGCATAGGACAATCCAATTCTATAAAAATATTAATTCTCTCCAAAACATTTCATACGAAAAAAATGAATGAATAAATCCTAACAAATTCCAACAGGATTTTGTGGTAAAGCTATTCTAAAATTTACTTGAAAGAGAAAATATGTAAAACCAGCCAATATGTTTGTAAAAAATCACGTGTAAAGAAGGTGCTGGTGCTATCACATATAAAAACATTATAAATTAAACTGGTGTGGTATTGGCACAGTAACAGAGAAATCCTGACAAGCTAAATAGGATTTAATATATGCAGAAGGTGACATTTCAAATCATTGGGGGGTAGGCTTCAGTTAGATATGGTAGATTGACTACTTAAGTTTATAGTCTTTCCCTCTAGAATCTCTATTAAAACAGAAGCAAAGTAATAATAAAGTTTTTTTTTTTTTTTTTTTTAACCCATAAGAATAAAGAGGGAAGAAAAGAAATAAAATAGCAAAAATATTTGAAAGTTTGGAAGTGATAGGAAGAGAAACTGAACTGGAGTAAAGGAAGCAGTAGATTCCACCTCCTAAATATTTCTGCAATCAAAAAATTTCTTCCCATCATGAGTCCTAGCTATCATCATTTTTTGCCCAGACTATATAAGAGCTTCCTACACACATTCACATATGTACATATACACACACAAGAGCTTCTTACACATACACACATACACATCTCTCACCCACAAGATATTTATTACAATGTAAATTATATGGCCTCTAAGTCTTTAAGATATATTGCTAATTTCAACAATCTGCACCAACCTTTGTGGCTTTAGCCACCACAATCTTTCCCCTGTCCTGATGTAAACAACTCCTAACTTAACATCACCTTTGTGTACTTAATTCATACAGGTCCTTCAGAAGCAAAATTCCTATATGTCCTTGGAGGCTCCAATTAGGGTGAATTCTTCTAATGCACATTTTTGTAGTAGTCTAAGCTTTATAACTCTGATAAAACAAATGATGTTGATAAGTATTTATTTACTGTATAATTTTCTTTCTAAACTCTTAAGTAATAAGCACAGAAATCTTATCTGTCCTGTTCAAATCTATATTCTCAGCAACTAGCCCACAGTGTGGTACATCACAAGTTCTCAGTAACAGAGTTTCAATCACAAAAATGTAACATTTTTCTGTTACCAAAAATAAAGAATTGCTTTCAAGTTATATGAGCTTCCCTGGTGGCTCAAACAATAAAGAATCCACCTGCAATGCAGGAGACCTGGGTTCAATTCCTGGATTGGGAAGATCCACTGGAGAAGGAAATAGCTACTCACTCCTGTATTCTTGCCTGTAGAATTCCATGGAGAGAAGCCTGATGGGCTATAGTCCATGGGGTCGCACAGAGTTGGACACACCTGAGCAACTAACACTTAAACACTTCCACTTTCAAGTTATATATTGTTATTTATAAATAAAACTTCCATATAAAACAGAATCAGATAAATATGGTATAGTTTACAAAGCAATAATCTTAAAGCTATTAACTTTCTACAAACTGTATAATAAGCCACAAAGATAGAAATGCTACCTTTTCAATGTTTAGTCTACTAAAATGGCAAGCTTTTACAGAAGCACTTACACATAAACATATTTCTAACTTTTTACAATATCATTCAGTAAAAAGACATAAAATAAAAATTTTTATTAAAATTTAATAAAAGTTCACCAGTAAAGGCAAACATAATGGTAGGAAGTCATCCACACACAAATATGGTATCAAAACCAATGACTGTGAGAAGAGAACACAAATGCAGGGCATTAGAAATGCAACTGAAATCAAAACACCAGCAACTTAAAACAATCTTGCTGATATATAGACAGCTATATCAAAACCTAGTAACCACAAACTAAAAATCTACTAGATATACACACAAAAAAGAAAAAGGAATCCAAACATAACACTAAAGTTAGTCATCAAATCACAAGAGGACAAAAGAGGAAGGCTAGAAAAACAAATCCAAAGCAATTAATAAAATGGCAATAAGAACATACACATCAATAATTACCTTAAATGTAAGTGGATTAAATGCTCCAACCAAACGACATAGACAAGTGGAATAAAGACAAAAACAAGACCCATATATATGCTATCTATAAGAAAATCACTTCAGATCTAAGGACACACACAGAATGAAATTGAGGGGATGGAAAAAGGTATCCCATGCAAATGGAAATCAAAAGTAAACTTGAGTAGCGACACAGTTATCAGAAAAATGATGACTTTAAAATAAAGATTTATAAGATAAAGAAAACAATACATAATGGTCAAGGAATCAATCCAAGAAGATAAGTCAATTGTAAATATGCACCCAAAGGAGCACCAAAATATATAAGGCAAATACTAATAACCATAACAGGAGAAAGCAACAATAATACATTAATTGTGGGGGCTATTAAGACCCAACTTTCAACAATAGATCATCCAGACAGAAGATCAAAAAGAAAATACAGGCCTCTGGAACCTATTATACAGAGTGAAGTAAGCCAGAAAGAAAAACACCAATACAGTATACTAACGCATATATATGGAATTCAGAAAGATGGTAACAATAACCCTGTGTACGAGACAGCGAAAGAGACACTGATGTATAGATCAGTCTTATGGACTCTGTGGGAGAGGGAGAGGGTGGGGAGATTTGGGAGAATGGCATTGAAACATGTATAATATCATGTATGAAACGAGTTGCCAGTCCAGGTTCGATGCACAATACT
>NW_011494936.1:1104179-1104742 GCF_000754665.1 Bison bison bison | reverse complement strand
TTTTGCTGACTGTATAGAGCTTCTCCATCTTTGGCTGCAAAGAACATAATCAATCTGATTTCAGTGTTGGCCATCCGGTGATGTCCATGTGTAGAGTCTTCTCTTGTGTTGTTGGAAGAGGGTGTTTGTAGATACATATCGCTTGTGTTATGTATAGTGATATGTATAGTGAAAAACTAAGTGGATTTACTTTTGTTTTAATAAACACATCTGAATTCCACCCAGACTATTACATGTATAATATTTTCTTTATTGTTGATGATGATGACTATTGATACCATAGTGCTATTTTATTATGCACAACGTGCTATTGTCTCAAATATTAGAGAGTGATCAAAGATCAGGATGAATGATTAGTTTAGCTTTCTCTCTATTTTATACTGATCTGGCAGACCATATTATTATTTGACCATCCACTTAATCCAGACATTTTTTTGTTCTAGATGCTTTATGTATACAATCTCCTTTAGTCCTCTAAACAACCCTATAAAGTAGAAAATCACATTGATATTATGGTGATGATTAAACTTAGACTTCAGGGATTATTGCATCTGCTCAACATT
>NW_011494936.1:1088255-1104079 GCF_000754665.1 Bison bison bison | reverse complement strand
CAAATGAAAAGGAAAGCATAATGATCCAAAACCAATGGGATGTGGCTAAACTAGTTCTAAGAGGGAAATTTATAACAACACAATCTTACCTCAGGAAATAAGATCACAAATAAACAACCTAATCTTACACCTAAAGCAACTAGAGAAAGAACAACAAACACAACCCAAAGTTAGTAGAAGGAAAGAAATCATATAGATATGTGCAAAAATAAATGAGATGCTAAGAAAACAGAAAAGATCAATGAAACTAAAAGTTAGTTCTTTGAAGGGACAAAATTGATAAGCCTTTAACTACACTCATCAAGGAAAAAAAGGAGCTCAAATGACTATAGTCAGAAATGAAAATGGAGCAGTTAACATGGACACCACAGAAATACAAAGGATCACTCAGTTGTGTCCAACTCTTTGCAACCCCAGGGACTGCAGCACGCCAGGCTTCCCTCTCCATCAGAGACTATTAATACTACAACCAACTATATGCTAATAAAATGGATAACCTGGAAGAAAAGGAAAAATTCTTAAAAAGGTTCAATCTCCCAAGACTGAATCAGGAAGACAGAGAAAATATGAACAAACCAATCACAAGTACTGAAATCGAAACTGTTATTAAAAAACTCCTAACAAACAAAAGTCCAGGGCCAGATTACATTACAGGTAAGTTCTATCAAACATTTAGAGAAGAGTTAACACCTATCCTTCTGGAACTATTTAAAAAAAAACTGCAGAGGAATACTTCCAAACTCATTCTATGAAGTCACTATCACCCTGATACCAAAACCAGACAAAGACACCACAAAAAGAGAATTACAGGCCAGTGTCACTGATGAACACAGACGCAAAAATCCTCTAGAGAATACCAGCAATCCAAATCCAACACCATGATCAAATGTGATTTATCCCCAAGATGCAAGGATTTTTCAATACCTACAAATCAATCACTGTGATTCACTGCATCAACAAAATGAAAAGCCTTATGCTCATCTCTATAGATGCAGGAAGCTTTTGACAAAATTCAACATTCTTTTATGATAAAAACTCTCCAGAAAGTGGGCATACAGGGAACATGAAATTCAAAGTGTTAGTCGTTCACTCATGTCCAACTCTTTGTGATGCCATGGACTGTAGCCCGCCAGGCTCCTCTGTCCATGGAATTCTCCAGGTGAGAATACTGGAGTGGGTAGTCATTCCATTCTCCAGGGGATTTTCCTGACACAGGGATCAAACTCAGGTCTCCTGCACCGGAGGCAGATTCTTTTATCATCTGAAGTACCAGGGAAGGCCCAGAAAGAGCACACCTAAATATAACACATGCCATATATGACAAATCTACCACTAACATCATACTCAATAGTGAAAAACTGAAAGCATTTCCTCTAAGATTAGGAACAAGACAAGGATATCCACTCTCATCACGTTTATTCAATATATTTTTGGTAGTTCTAGCCATGGTAATCAGAGAGGAAAAAGAAATATAAAGAATCCATATTGGAAAAGAAGTAAAATAGTCACTTTGCAGACAACATGATATTACACAAAGAAAATTCTAAAGTGGCTACCAAAAAACTACCAGAGCTCAGCAATGAATTCAGTGAAGCTGCAGGATACAAAATTAACACACAGAAATCTTTTCCTTTCTGTACACTAACAATGAAAGACCAGAAAGAGAAATTAAAGAAACAATACAATTTACCATCACATCAAAAAGAATAAAATACCTAGGAATAAACCTACCTAAGGATACAAAAGATTTGCACTTCAAACAAAAGAAAAAGCGAAGAAAGAAACAGATGACGCAGTTAGATATACCATGTTCTTGGATTGGAAGAATCAATACTGTCAAAATGACTATACTACCAAAGGCAATCTATAGATTCAATGCAATCCCTATCAAATTACCAATGGCATTTTCCACAGAACTAGAACAAAACAATTTGCATAGACACACAAAAGATCCCAAATAGCCAAAGCAATCTTGAGAGAGAAAAATGGAGTTGGAGAAATCTGGCTCCCTGACTTCAGGCACAAAGCCACAGTCATCAAAAGTATGGTACTGGGACAAAAACAGAAATATAGATCAATGGACAGGATAGAAAGCTCAGAAATAAACCTGTCCACTTCTGGTCAATTAATCTATGACAAAGGAAGCAAGACTATACAATACTGGCGACAGTCTCTTCAATAAGTGGTGCTGGGAAAATTGGACAGCTACATGCAAAAAAATGAAATTAGAACATTCTTAAAACACAAAAAACAAACTCCAAATGGATTAAATACCTAAATGTAAGACTGGATACTGTCAAACTCTTAGAGGAAAACAGCACAACACTTTGACATAAATCACAGCAGTATCTTTTTGATCTACCTCTACGAATGATGAAAACAAAAACAAAAACAAAAACAAACAAGTGGGATCTAGTTGAAGTCAAAAGCTTATGCACAGGAAAACACACACACACACACACACAAAATGATAACAGAATGGGAAAAAATACTTGCAAATGATGTGACTAACAAGGGATTAGTCTCCAAAATTTACAAACAGTTCATGCAGCTTAATATCAGAAAACAAAACAAAACCCACACGACCAAAAAACAGAAGAACTAAATAGACAATTTTCCAAAGAAGATATACAGATGGCCAAGAGGCACATGAAAAGATGCTCAGTACTGGTACTTAATTAGAGAAAAAAGTAATGTACATCAAAACTACAATGAGACATCATCTCAAATCAATCAGAATGGCCATCATCACAAAATCTACAAACCATAAATGTGACAGGGTGTGGAGAAAAGGGAACCCTCCTCTACTGTTGGTGTGAATGTAAATTGGTAGAGCTACTATGGAGAACAATACAGAGGTTCCTTAGAAAACTCAGAATAGAGCTACCATATGATCCAGCAATCCCACTCCTGGGCATATATCTGGAGGAAAGCATGGTTTGAAAGGATATTTGTACCCAAATATTCATTGTAGTGCTATTTACCATAGTCAAGATATGGAAGCATCCTAAGTGTCCACGAACAAAGAAATGGATAAAGATGTGGTACATTTAAGTATTACTCAGCCACTAAAAAGAATGAAATAGTGCCACCTGCAGCAACATGGATGGACCTGGCGATTATCATATTAAGTGAACTAAGCCAAACAGAGAAAGACAAATACCATATAATCTCACTTACATACGGAATATTTTTCTTTTTTTTTTTACATGCATAATATTTTCTTTATTGTTGATGATGATGACTATTGATACCATAGTGCTATTTTATTATGCACAACATGCTATTGTCTCAAATATTAGAGAGTGATCAAAGATCAGGATGAATGATTAGTTTAGCTTTCTCTCTATTTTATACCGATCTGGCAGACCGTATTATTATTTGACCATCCACTTAATCCAGACATTTTTTTGTTCTAGATGCTTTATGTATACAGTCTCGTTTAGTCCTCTAAACAACCCTATAAAGTAGAAAATCACATTGATATTATGGTGATGATTAAACTTAGACTTCAGGGATTATTGCATCTGCTCAACATTCCAGGACAAGTTTGCATCAGAGTTGGGGTTCTGACCGACAAAAAACATAAAAAATAAACTTATTTACAGAAAAGACTCACAGACTTAGAGATCAAACATATTTACCAGTGGGGAAGGGTGGGAGTGAGATAAATTGGGAGTTTGGGATTGATACGTACACACTATATTTAAAATAGATAAACAAGCAGAAACTACTGTATATCATAAAGAAGTCTGCTGAATATTCTGTAATACACTGAATAGGAAAATAATTTGAAAAAGAATAGATACATATACTAATATATGTATAACTGAATCACTTTGCTGTACACCTGAATCTAACACAACACTATTAATCAACTATGTTTCAATATAAAATAAAAATTAAAAAGAAAGAAATTTGGATCAAGACAGGATTCTTTATGATTAATTTTTGACACAATATTCACTTGGCTGATTTCACCATGACAGCAAGAGTTCATCTAAATCCTCAAGTCAATAAAAACAATTATTTTCTACAAAATGACATCATGTAGTCAATACCTTAGCTCTCAAAACAGTATCCTGAAATTCTAATCTAGTTATAATGCATCAGAGAAGAAAGTTAAACTTTGTGCTCAGTTAACTTAACCTTAGCTGAGTGCTTACAGACCAGGTGTGAAAGTGAAAGATGCTCAGTCGTGTCCGACTCTTTGCAACCCCCATGGACTTTACAGTCCATGGAATTCTCCAGGCCAGAATACTGGAGTGGGTAGCTGTTCCCTTCTCCAGGGAATCTTCCCAATCCAGGGACTATTGCAGGCGAATTCTTTACCAGCTGAGTCACCAGGGAAGCCCATAGATACAGAAGAGACTAGAAACACAGTTGTCTTTCCTTCAAAAACTGAATCTAGTAGAGTAGACCAAAATGTGTAAACATATGAATAAAGTATGATGATAAGAACACTACTGAGGAATCAGAGAATTAAGTGATATAGCATAGTGGCTAAAAGCCTGGACACTACCACTTAACTATTTCTGAAAACCAGAGTAAATGAATTAACTCCTCCAAGTCAGTTTCCTCCATCTGTTAAGTGGGGGATGGCAGTACTATCTATCCTACAGGGCTGGTGCAACTAAATAATACATGGAAACTCCTGGAACAGTACCTCCTAGTGCATTATTAACACAGTGAATACCGGAAATGAGTAAAAGATTAGCTCTTTTATTTGGTGGGGGTGGTGGGACGGTAAGATGATGAGACTGGTGAGACACCCAGTGGAAGGCATCCCAGTGCAAACCACCAAAGAGTTCACCCTATTGAAAATCCTGAATTTATAATTAATGTTTAAACCCTTAAAACAAAACGTGGGGCCGTATTTCCCAAAGAAGCCTATAAAAAAAAAAATCTAAGCTTTGAGCCAATAAAAGAAAAGGGCAGGCACAGTGGATGGGTAGCCACTCACAGCAATTAAGGACCTCCACACACAAGGGCAGATTTTATTTTCTTGGGCTCCAATATCACCATGGATGATGACTGCAGCCATGAAATTAAGACACTTTCTCCTTGGAAGCAAAGCTATGACAAACCTAGACAGCATATTAAAAATCAGAGACATCACTTTGCCAACAAAGGTCTGTAAAGTCAAGCTATGATTTTTCCAATAGTCATGTATAGATGTGAGAGTTGGACCATAAAGAAGGCGGAGTGCCAAAGAATTGATTCTTTTGAATTGTGGTGCTGGAGAAGACTCTTGGGATTTCCCTAGTGGCTCAGATGGTAAAGAATCTGCCTGTAATGCAAAAGGCGCAAGAGACGCAGGCTCAATCCCTGGGTTGGGAAGATTCCCTGGAGAAAGAAATGGCAACCCACTCTAGTATTCTTGCCTGGAAAATTCCATGGACAGAGGAGCCTGGTGGGCTACAGTCCACGGGGTCACAGAGTCAGACATGACTGAGCGACTCTCACTTTCATATCTTATCCTCCAATTAAAAGTAAAATTTAAAAAGAAACAGGAAACAATGGTGTAACCCTTTTTGCACAGGATTGTTCTCTACCAAATGCCTGTAGTGTTTCTCAGTTATTATGACAACCAAAAATTCCCCTCACCACACTGCCTAACACTTCTAGGGGTGGCACACCCTTCTCCCCTTCTGTTCTTTCAACTTGCACAAATATGTTCCAACTCCAGGGTAAATTCCTCCTTCTTAATTTAGCTATTTGCGGGTTCTCAGCTTGCTCACCAGTTTTTTTTTGTTTTTGTTTTGCCTAAATATCTGAAGGCAAAGTCCACCATTCTAGAAAGTGCGATGAGGGAGAGCCTACACAACTGCAGAGGAAATTCTCAACAGATAGATATTCTGGATTAATCAATGCAGTCCTTCATTTGTAAATGTAAACCAACCATTATTGATCACCAGACATCTGAAGAAAACAGTGACAAGGGACAAAGTTGAACAAACTAAATTACAGGGGAAACAGATGGTGCTGAGAACAGAACTTTAAAATTTTATATTTATTAGCATTCTCAAAAACATGTGAGGCTACTGCACTCATAAAAGAATGGGCCACTAAGGAGGGAGAAAATGGAGCAACTCAAGAAGAAAAAGTACCTGGCAACTACTGTAAAAATAATACAGTTTTTACTACCTGTAAAAATAATACAGTTAAATTAAAAAAAAATCAAACAGCAGACTAAATGATAGAATAAGGTTGATATTACTAACCTGGAAAATCAAGTCAAGGTAAACTCTCAAATGTAGAGGAAAAGATAGAAAATATGAGAATACTTAAAATATGGAATCTAAATCCAACAGGGTGTATCAGGAGTTACAGAGGACAAAATCAGAGACAAGGATGGGAAGGAAACAGTTGAAAAAACAGTAGAAAATTTCCCCAAATTTAAATGACATAAAAAACCTCAGATTGAATGGAAAAGACCCATATTTGGACATCTAAATAAAATTTCGAAACGTTGAGGATTAAAAGAGGGGAAGTGAAGATTTCCTGAAAGAAATGAAAAGACCTTGTAAAAGTAACAGACTTCCATGCCACTTATTACTGGTTAATATTTAAAACCAGAAGATAATGGAGTAAAAATGTCAAAGTTCTGATGAAAGTTAAAAAACTTTATATGTTATTTTAAAAATTATATATATTTGTATATATGTGTGTGTGTATATATATGTATGTGTGTGTATATATATACCAGTTTGGTGAATGGAAGTTTACACTGAAATATTTTAAAATAAACACAAAAATTGATTTCCTCCAAAGTGATTTTCTTTCTAGGCTTCCCAGCAAAATGTATTCCCTATATTTGAATATAAGCTTTTTTATTTACATGAACATGATGGTTTTATTAATAAAATCTTAATAATCTTTCCCCACTGGAGTTCATTTTTTTCAATACATCTAGCTTTTCACTATATGGAAGAGTCAACATTTATTTAGTTTGTCCTCTACTGAAAGATATACAGGCTGCTTCCATTTTTAATAGCTGTAATCTGTTACAATCAACACCAATATGTCCACATCTACATCTGTACATACATACATGTTGTTTTGTTATTGTTTACAGTCGCTCATTCATGTCTCTTTTGCGACCTCGTGGACTGCAGCCTGTCAGCCTCCTCTGTCCATAGGATTTCCCAGGCAAGAATACTAGAGTAGGTTGCCATTTTCTACTCCAGGGGATCTTCCTGACCCAGGGATCAAACCTGTGTCTCCTGCAAGTCTCCTGTATTACAGGCAGATTCTTTATTGCTGAGGCACCAGGAACACCACAGATATATATATTTATGTATGTATCATTATTGACTACGCCAAAGCCTTTGACTCTGTGGATCACAACAAACTGTGAAAAATTCTTAAAAGAGATGGGAATACCAGACCACCTTAGCTGCCTCCTGAGAAATCTGTATGCAGCTCAAGAAGCAACAGTTAGAAATGGATATGAACAATAGACTGGTTCCAAATTGGGAAAGGAGTACGTCAAGGCTGTATATTGTCACTCTGCTTATTTAACTTATATGCAGAGTACATTATGCAAAATGCCAGGCTGTATGAAGCACAAGCTGAAATCAAGATTTCTGGAAGAAATATCAATAACCTCAGATATGCTGATGACACCACCCTTATGGCAGAAAGCAAAGAAGAACTAAAGAGCCTCTTAATGAAAGTGAAAGAGGAGAAAGAAAAAGTTGGCTTAAAACTCAACATTCAGAAAACTAAGATCATGGCATCTGGTCCCATCACTTCATGGCAAATAGATGGGGAAACAGTGGAAACAGTGAGAGACTTAATTTTGGGGGGCTCCAAAATCACTGCAGATGGTGACTGCAGCCATGAAATGAAAAGACGCTTGCTCCTTGGAAGAAAAACTATGCCCAACCTAGACAGCATATTATAAAGCAAAGATGTTACTTTGCCAACAAAGGTCCGTCTAGTCAAAGCTATGGTTTTTTCAGTAGTCATGTATGGATGTGTGAGATGGACCATAAAGAAAGCTGAGCACCGAAGAACTGATGCTTTTGAACTGTGGTGTTGGAGAAGACTCTTGAAGTCCCATAAACAGCAAGGAGATCCAACCAGTCAATCCTAAAGGAAATCAGTCCTGATTATTCATTGGAAAGACTGATACTGAAGCTGAAACTCCAATACTTTGGCCACCTGATGCAAAGAACTGACTCACTGGAAAAGACCCTGATGCTGGGAAAGATTGAAGGCAGGAGGAGAAAGGGGTGACAGAGGATGAGATGGTTGGATGGCATCACTGACTTGATGGACATGAGTTTGAGTAAGCTCCGGGAGTTGGTGATGGACAGGGAAGCCTGGCGTGCTGCAGTTCATGCAGTTGCAAATAGTTGGACACAACTGAGCCACTGAACTGAAGGTATCATTAGTAAGTAAAGGCTAAGAGCATTGCTAGATCAAAGAATATGTAATTTTTCAATTGTCAGATACTGTCATACTGTCCTTTATAAATAGGTCGTATCAATTACATCTCCATCAAGAGGGCCTCATTTCATTATTTGTTATAATAATAATGAATTGCCTCATAAAGATATATCAATATAAATGCTGAGAACATGTGTAGCAAAGAGTGATTAAAAAAGAGTTAATTCTGAATTTTAATCTTTTTCTCCAATATAGCATTAAAGAAAAATTTAACTACACACTTATTTCCTTATCTGTAAAACAGAAATGACATTGGTATAACTCATGAAGTTATATAATAAATTTAAATGACTAATCTAATACTAAAAACATGTCAATGTTAAATACTCTGTTTTATCTAACATTCTGCAATTCATTCCCTTCAACCATCTCTCATTGTATTGCTAATTATTCAAAGTGTCAGTGAAAAATAAATCTCAAAAACAGCAATTACAATACTCCCACCTTGAAAACAATGTTTTTTTAAAAAATTAACATAGTAGGGTTTGCCCCAAATATAATCATCTTACCTGACCCATTTTGTACTTTGTCATCCTGATGACAAGTTTAATTCAGAAAAGAAAGTGAACTACCATTTTAAATGAACTTACTGATCTTTCTACTATGAACCAAGTAAATGTCTTATAAAAGCAGCTAGTGTAACTTTCTGGCAATCTTACTTAGAAACACTTTTCTGTTATGTGCAGCGCTTTCAAATACAAGTTCTTATTTTTGTTGTTTTTTTTTAAAAGGCAGATTCTGGAAAACAGTTTTACTGGATTGATCTCTCTCCTCCCAATCCCTGTCGGCTGCCCCCAGTATGTTTAACATTGTTTCACCTCCTTCTAACCTCTATGCTCTATGATGAGACATCCATTCATTCAATAGTTTCTCTATTACTGGTTTTTGTTTTTTGCTTTTTTTATTCTTTGTCTTGTTTTCAGCAATTTCATTATGCTGTTTCTGGGCATGGATTTCACTGGGCTTATCCCATTTGAGGTTCACTGAACCTCTTGAGTCTACTAGAAAAGGTTTATGTCTTTCACCAAATTTGGGGAGTTTTTGGCCACTATTTCTTTAAATATTCATTTCTGTGTCATATTCTTTTTCTTTCCTTCTGATTGTCTGATGAAATATAATGTTAGACCTTCTGGTATCATCCCATTGATCCTTGGGAAAAAAAATTTTTTTTTTTTCATTTTCTCTCATTTTTACTCTGCCCATTATTTTCAACTTTTTTTTTGTTTGTTTGTTTAATTTGGATAAATTTCTACTTCTCTATCTTCGAGTTCATGGACTGTTATCTGCATTCTGCTACTGTGCTTGCCCAATGAGTTTTTAATTATATTTTTCAGTTCCAAATTTTCCATTTGGTTTTCCTTTTGTCTGTTTCTTTACTGAGACAGTCTATTTTTCATTTCAAGAGAATGTACCCTTAATTGTTGCAGCATATTTATAATTATAAAACCTGCTTACATCTTTCTCAGATGTTTCCCACATCTGCGTCATCTCAGTGTTAGTGTCTGATAATTATCTTTGTCCATGAGAATTACAGATTTCTAGGTTCTTCATATGCCAAAGAATTCTGGACAGTATGTTCTATATTTTTAACAATAAAAGAAGACTCTGCTTTGTTGAAATCTTAGGGAGAGTGTTGATATGTTTTGTTTCAGTAAGCAACTGACTCAGTAGAGGTCAGTTCTCAAATTCTGACTCTTTAAGGTACCAATGCCATTTTATTATAGTTATCTGCACCCTTGTTTTTGAACTTAAGTCTTCATTTCCCTTGGGTAAATATCTAGGAATGGGATTGCTAGAGCACATGATACGTGTATATTTAACTTTATAAGAAACCAGTAAACTGTTCAAAATTTCCACAGTGTTATTTGGCTCTGTCCCACATATGAACCACCCACTAGGCAGTCAGGGACCTAGCTGGTAGTCTATTGGTATTTTGGCACAAAACACCATATGTAGTCTTCAGGGTCAGATCTACACATGCATATCTCAAGAATGAGCCCAGGAATGCATGACAACGTTCAGAATCTCTTTCCAGCCTCTTCTTCAATCTGCCTGGCACTTTGGGTTCTCTGGGATGTTCTTTACTTATCCTCCAGCCAGAAATCTGGGGCATAATTTAACCAACTCTACAGGATACTTTCTATAACTGGGCTCAAGATCTGGTTCAGATGGCCACAGAACACAGGAAAGAAAAAAAAAAGGAAAAAAAAGACAGGAAGTACAACTCCTCCAATCAAAGAGGAAGATTTCTTGCTTTGGAGTTTTAGGTAGGCTCCTCTTAGCTGTTGCAACTGCTGAGAGAGGAAGAGGGAGGGAGAGTGAGAGATTTCTGCACTCCTGTTGAGGATCTTGCTCTTTAAACCAGAACCACTGGGTTTTTGGAGTTCCAGCTGTCCATTCTGATGCTCTAGGCTTGAGGCTAAGTCAGGGATACCAAAGCAAAACAACAAAAAACAAACAACCCACAGTAAACTCACTGTTGATTTAATGATATCCTGTTTGTCTTCTCCAATCCACCTGCTACTACTGACTTTTCAGAGTCTGCAAATAGCTACTCCCTGTATACTGTCCAGTTTTTAAAGCTGCATTCAATAGAAGAGACAGGGTGCAGCGTGCTACTCCATCTTCCTGAAACCCTTGTTAAGTCATTATTGTCCACCAAACCTGGGGTGGTATGGTGTCACTATTTCTTCAAATATTTTTTCTGTCCCTTTCTCTCCTTCCTTTCTGTCTAGAACTCTCATTACACCCATGTTAAAATGTCTAACATTGTCCCACAGGTCTCCAAGGCTCTGTCTACTTTTCTCAATATTCTTTTTTTTCTCTCTCTTCTTGAACACTTTTTATTGATCTTCCTTTTCTCTGGCATCTCAAATCTGTTACTGAGCCTATCTAATGAACTTTTCATTTCAATTACTGTCCTTTTCAAAACTAAATTTTCTATCTCATTTTTATTTTCTAATTTCTCTATTGAGATTCTCTATTAAGTGCTGCTAACATACTGTCCTTTAATTCTTTGAACATATTTAAAATAGCCAATTTGAAGTCTGTTACATCCAACATCAAGCCCACTCAGTCAGTTTCCATTGACTCTCATGATTATGGGTCATGTTTTCCTAGGTTTTGTTTTCTTTCTTTTTCCTAAGGTCCAGCAGTTTCCATTTGAAAACTGAACCTTTAATATATTGCAGTAATTTGATTTATTTTATTTTTCAGAGATGTTGGGTCTCCTTTTAGTAATTCATCTGAACTTAAATTGCAGAACCAGTTTCCCTACATGGTACTCAGTTGGGACGTCTCTGGTCAGTTTTCTAATTCTTACTTTTATATTTTAGCCTGGCTTCCTACTGCGTGTGCCTGTGTCTGTACAGTTTAATGGTCGTCCAATGACTTGGGCAATGGTTGTGCTCAAATATCTCAAGTCTGTAAGACGTCCAGCCTCTGCCAGTTGACTTGTGTACAGATTGGGGAATTCATTCAACACTGCAGCCAGTTTTCCAACCTCCTTTGGTTTAAACTTTTTGTCAGGCTCTCTTGGGTCACCCCTTCAGATATGTAGTTTCCTAGTCAACTGGAGCTATATGGAGAGCTTATCTCAGTCCTTCTACGGTTCTCTCATTTCTGGGATTTCTCTATTAAATGTCTTCTGGTCCACTCCTCACCCTAAACCAGGTCCACAACCTGGAGCTAGCAAGGCAGGTTTTCTCCTCCTGTTTCCAACCAAATCCACCAATTTGTATCTGCAGAGTCACAGGTATGTCTGTCCCCCTTCTCTCTTCCCTTCCCTGAATCAAGTTACTCCCCCACCCCCATCTCTTTGGCAGCAGGGCTGCTGGTTTTCTCAGCTAATCCCAAGCTCGTAAACTTTCATTTTTCATCAACTGAGGAGGGTGGGGCAGCAGGGCAAGCCTGAAGGGTTATCTGGGAAGGGCCCAGGCTAGAAGGCCACAGACTCCCACTGTTCTCACTCCAAGTCGTAACAGTTGTGCAAGACCAATTTTTAAACTGCCTTTGGTCAATTTTCAGTATCTCTAAATGGATGTTTTTGACAATTTTTTCTGGTTTTCTATTTGCTTTTTGCAGATGAGAACTGTTAGCCTCTTCATGCCACCAGAAATTCCAGTAACATTAAAAAAAAAAAAATCTAAGTCTTAACTCTATTAAGCCTTCATCATCACGACTTTTTATCCAATGAAAGATCATCAGAGTAATTGGTAATACTGCTTCTGAGGCAATGTTTTAGGATGTACATCCTGATGTTACTGGAAAACATGGGGAAAAAACAAACAGCCTCAATGTTTCTCATCAGGGGAATGAGAATATTCCCCTCATCAGAATAATCTGCAATAGTTAAAAGAACAACATGGTTCTACACACACTAACGTGACAGAGCTCTCCAAAACACGTTTTTCTGTGGAAAAATGCAAGTGTCCTAAAGATAGAATTGTGTCATATACATAGAACTGAAGCACACAAAACAATACTTTATCTTTTGTCAAATACAAATATGCAAATATAGAGGAATATGTCTGCAAAGAAATATAGCAAAGTATTGATATAATACATATTACCCCTGGGGAAGGAGCAGAAATTGAAAGAAAGGTTGGTGAAAAGGGCTTTTGGCTCCATCTGGTAATGTCTTTAAATTGTTATATAATTAATATATTTATCCATACCTGTGTAACAAAACAATATCTGAACAAATGAGCTGTTCAAACTATGAACTGTGTATCTGGAGAGTCAATATCATGAAGATTCCTATAAGTTTCTGTACAGACTTACAAGGATTAAAGAAAGCCATGTTACCTAATAAAATTAAGTATCCTTATATACAAGATTTTATTAGGCAAAAATGCTGAGCCTCACCTCTCAGGTCATTGATTTGTCTCCCCAAACATAAATACCTGGTGCCTTATGTATTAGTCTGTGCTTTACATCATGGATTTCTTTCCTAGTAAGCAATTTCAGTCTATGTCACATTAAATAATACCTTTTCATACTTTTAACAGGCACACTTTGAGTTACAAAGCCACTTTAAAGCCTACAATTAAGCATTACAAATAAGGAAACTCATTAACAGTTACTCTTAATTTTTAAATTTTCATCCTACCAATCAGATTTTTTTCTCCATTTTTACTCTAATCACAACCTTTATACATTTCAGAAAGGAAATAGAGCCTTCTATCCACTATGGAAACAAATGAAAATAACTTAGCTTCTACTGTTAGTCATAAATGCACACAATGAAAACTGTGGTTTCTGAATGTAGCTCCAGGGTATCTGGTATGAGATGACTAAGAATTAATTTCTATATTGATTCTTACAAATATTTATCAGGTTGGAAAACTTTTTACTCCCTTATAATACTATGACTCTCACAATTGTAAAATGACAAAACAGACTACCTTTTCTATCTGTACTAAGTGAGGAATAATTTCTTACTATTGTTGCTTTAAGAAACCCTTTTTGTAAGAGTCCTTTTAGATTTTTCTGCTAATATAAACAGGCACCCACACATGATAATTTAATTAAACCCATCAAATGGTATCAGTATAAAAATCTTAGCAATCCCTTCTCTTTACAACTCCTTCATCACTGAATCAAGCCTGCACACCACTGCAGACATTAGCTGTCTGTCGTCTCCCACCTTCATTAGTCACTTTAATATTCATACTTGTGTTCTCCCTAACTTAGAATCCTAAGTGTTGCTCTAAGTCTCTACTTAAGTTCAAATAATGATCACCTTATGTATAGATTCGGAGAAGGCAATGGCACCCCACTCCAGTAATCTTGCTTGGAAAATCCCATGGACGGAGGAGGCTGTTAGGCTGCAATCCATGGGGTCGCTAAGAGTCGGACACAACTGAGTGACATCACTTTCACTTTCATGCATTGGAGAAGGAAATGGCAACCCACTCCAGTGTTCTTGCCTGGAGAATCCCAGGAACGGGGGAGCCTGGTGGGCTGCCGTCTATGGGGTCGCAGAGTCGGACACGACTGAAGTGACTTAGCATAGCATAGCATATGTATAGATTATTACCTTTTCCTACATTTTCTATCTCACTTTAGTCTCAAAAAACTGCTGTACGCTAGAGAGTATAAGTATCATCTCCATTTTAAAGATAAGAAAAATGAGGCCCCAAAAGTTTAAGAGACTTGCCAGCAGTAAGCCAATATGATAAAAAAAAAAAAAATACATGTATCAAGAGTTCAGCTTAACTGAGTAGCACCAAACCATGCTCCACTTTTCCAGCTATCATCACAGATTATAAGCAGCATTTCCCATATATGATCCCTCTACAAAACCATCTCAATAGTCTCCCTTTTACACATGTACACCCATGGCTAATTCACCTGAGTGTATGGCAAAACCCACTTTTTTGGGTTTCGGCAAAACCCATTACAATATTGTAAAGTAATTAGCCTCCAATTAAAATAAATGAAAAAAAAAAGAAAGAGTGAAAATATCCGAGATTGCAAGGATAACATTTTGCAAGGGACTGGCCGAGAACACAGGGATATGATGACCCCGGTTCTGTCGCTGAAGCCTTGCATTTCAAAGAGTAGCAGATATGAAGAAAAATCATGGAACAATTTAGTCTGGTCAGTGGAGAGAACACTGGGCATGAAAAAATGCAGTTCTTTGTCCCAGTCTTGTCACTATGTGGTATGACTTTATTATGATTTTTGTTCTGAAGGGGGAGATACAAATTCCTACTGGTCAACAGTGGCCATCTCTCATCATTTTTATTCTCATGCCAAATGTCTGGACACTATAATGGGATCAGAAATACCCTTGAGAAACTTGGAAGCAGTTGCAAATTTCAGTAAGATGGAAGAAAATGAGTTGCCAGTCTTAACATGCTCAGGAGCAGCAGCTGACTAAAGTAAATGCCTTTAAAAACATCAGATCAGATCAGATCAGTTGCTCAGTTGTGTCTGACTCTTTGCGACACCATGAATCGCAGCACGCCAGGCCTCCCTGTCCATCACCAACTCCCAGAGTTCACTCAGACTCACGTCCATTGAGTCAGTGATGCCATCCAGCCATCTCATCCTCTGTCATCCCCTTCTCCTCCTGCCCCCAATCCTTCCCAGCATCAGAGTCTTTTCCAATGAGTCAACTCTTTGCATGAGGTGGCCAAAGTACTGGAGTTTCAGCTTTAGCATCATTCCTGCCAAAGAAATCCCAGAGCTGATCTCCTTCAGAATGGACTGGTTGGATCTCCTTGCAGTCCAAGGCACTCTCAAGAGTCTTCTCCAACACCACAGTTCAAAAGCATCAATTCTTTGGCGCTCAGCCTTCTTCACAGTCCAACTCTCACATCCATACGTGACCACGGGAAAAACCATAGCCTTGACTCTGT
>NW_011494936.1:1086709-1088155 GCF_000754665.1 Bison bison bison | reverse complement strand
TCTTCACTTTCTGCCATAAGGGTGGTGTCATCTGCATATCTGAGGTTATTGATATTTCTCCCGGCAATCTTGATTCCAGCTTGTGTTTCTTCCAGTCCAGCGTTTCTCGTGATGTACTCTGCGTGTAAGTTAATAAACAGGGTGACAATATACAGCCTTGACGAACTCCTTTTCCTATTTGGAACCAGTCTGTTGTTCCATGTCCAGTTCTAACTGTTGCTTCCTGACCTGCATACAAATTTCTCAAGAGGCAGATCAGGTGGTCTGGTATTCCCATCTCTTTCAGAATTTTCCACAGTTTATTGTGATCCACACAGTCAAAGGCTTTGGCATAGTCAATAAAGCAGAAATAGATGTTTTTCTGGAACTCTTTTGCTTTTTCCATGATCCAGTGGATGTTTGCAATTTGATCTCTGGTTCCTCTGCCTTTTCTAAAACCAGCTTGAACATCAGAAAGTTCACAGTTCAGATATTGCTGAAGCCTGGCTTGGAGAATTTTGAGCATTACTTTACTAGCGTGTGAGATGAGTGCAACTGTGCGGTAGTTTGAGCATTCTTTGGCATTGCCTTTCTTTGGGATTGGAATGAAAACTGACCTTTAAAAACATAGATGACCGAAATGAAATTCCAGTTTATTGCAGTGTGAAGGGTCTAGGGATTTTGGATGCTACAGATAACCAGTGGGTTAAGATACTTGTCACCACTCTATTTTATTCTCTCTCTCCCCTTGAACTGTGAAAGGTAAATAGTCATGGAATCAAACATATGTACTGAAATCTGAAAGCAAAGTATTAAATATAAAATCATTCCTTTTTTTTTTAAATTACCTTTTTTTTTCATATTCTTTGTTTAAAGTAATCTTTTGTGGAAAAACAATTATCAAGAATTCAAGAAATGCTGAAGGAAGAGTGGTACCAGATACAGATTTTAATTCTGTCACTATACACCATGTAATTCCAAAAAAATATTATTATATAACATCTAATAAACAAAGTCAAGATCTAAAGGGAATACATACACTCACAATTTCATATTTCTCTAATTGATTTTTAAATACAAACATCTGGTAAAAACAAGCTGAATGAATGGTTTTCCGGCATTCACTAAATATTTCATGTTTATTCCCTGTTTCTCCTTGTTAAATTATAACCTCTCCATGTATAAAAGCTTTCTCTTCCACTATAGTTCCCAGTATCAGATCAGATCAGATCAGTTGCTCAGTTGTGTCTGACTCTTTGCGACCCCATGAATCGCAGCACGCCAGGCCTCCCTATCCATCACCAGCTCCCGGAGTTCACTCAGACTCACGTCCATCAAGTCAGTGATGTCATCCAGCCATCTCATCCTGTGTCATCCCCTTCTCCTCCTGCCCCCAATCCTTCCCAGCATCAGAGTCTTTTCCAATGAGTCAACTCTTTGCATGAGGTGGCCAAAGTACTGGAGTTT
>NW_011494936.1:1077473-1086609 GCF_000754665.1 Bison bison bison | reverse complement strand
CCAGAGCTGATCTCCTTCAGAATGGACTGGTTGGATCTCCTTGCAGTCCAAGGCACTCTCAAGAGTCTTCTCCAACACCACGGTTCAAAAGCATCAATTCTTCCGCGCTCAGCCTTCTTCACAGTCCAACTCTCACATCCATACATGACCACAGGAAAAACCATAGCCTTGACTAGCCAGACCTTTGTTGGCAAAGTAATGTCTCTGCTTTTGAATATGCTATCTAGGTTGGTCATAACTTTCCTTCCAAGGAGTAAGCGTCTTTTAATTTCATGGCTGCAGTCACCATCTGTAGTGATTTTGGATCCCAGAAAAATAAAGTCTGACACTGTTTCCACTGTTTCCCCATCTATTTCCCTTGAAGTGGTGGGACCGGATGCCATGATCTTCGTTTTCTGAATGATCTTCACGACCCAGATAATCATGATGGTGTGATCACTGACCTAGAGCCAGACATCCTGGAATGTGAAGTCAAGTGGGCCTTAGAAAAAAGCATCACTATGAACAAAGCTAGTGGAGGTGATGGAATTCCAGTTGAGCTCTTTCAAATCCTGAAAGATGATGCTGTGAAAGTGCTGCACTCGATATGCCAGCAAATTTGGAAAACTCAGCAGTGGCCACAAGACTGGAAAAGGTCAGTTTCCATTCCAATCCCAAAGAAAGGCAATGCCAAAGAACGCTCAAACTACCGCACAGTTGCACTCATCTCACACGCTAGTAAAGTAATGCTCAAAATTCTCCAAGCAAGGCTTCAGCAATATGTGAACCGTGAACTTCCTGGTGTTCAAGCTGGTTTTAGAAAAGGCAGAGGAACCAGAGATCAAATTGCAAACATCCACTGGATCATGGAAAAAGCGAGAGAGTTCCAGAAAAACATCTATTTCTGCTTTATTGACTATGCCAAAACCTTTGACTGTGTGGATCACAATCAACTGTGGAAAATTCTGAAAGAGATGGGAATACCAGACCACCTGATCTGCCTCTTGAGAAATTTGTATGCAGGTCAGGAAGCAACAGTTAGAACTGGACATGGAACAACAGACTGGTTCCAAATAGGAAAAGGAGTACGTCAAGGCTGTATATTGTCACCCTGCTTATTTAACTTCTCTGCAGAGTACATCATGAGAAACACTGGACTGGAAGAAGCACAAGCTGGAATCAAGATTGCCAGGAGAAATATCAATAACCTCTGATATGCAGGTGACACCATCCTTATGGCAGAAAGGGAAGAGGAAATAAAAAGCCTCTTGATGAAAGTGAAAGTGGAGAGTGAAAAAGTTGGCTTAAAGCTCAACATTCAGAAAACGAAGATCATGGCATCCGGTCCCACCACTTCATGGCAAATAGATGGGGAAACAGTTCCCAGTATAGAGCCTTGTATATATTAAGTAGTGAACAAATGTTTAGTAAATTCTTAACTAATGCTCTGAATTATTTTTCCTTTACATCACCTAGCTTTCAGGTCCGATTGGGGACAAAATTTTGTATAATCAACAACTGACATATACCAAAGTAAAATACAGTCACTTGGGGGACTAGATTGAGTTTGAAATAGCACTAGTATGCCAAAGGAACCAACTCATTTCTTGTGTTAACAACGAAGAGAAAAAATCAAATTGAAGCAAAGCATGCATGACTGTAGTTGCTCTTAGAGTAAGCAATCTTCTTTCAGAAGGGAAAATGTAAGAAGGCTCTTCATCACAGATCCTTTAACCCAAAGTGTAATTAAAAATAAACATGGTTACAAAGCAGAAACTCTTCTGACAGGCTCCAACATTTTGGCAAATTTGGATTTGACAAAATTAAGTGTCAAAGTTGAAAGAACAGTAAACAGAAAAATAAAAGTAAAATGAACAAATATTTTTATTCAAGAGGACAAATATAAATATTTCTAATTTTGCTCTCACCTAGAATTTCACTAAAATTTAATAAAGATGTATATGTGCAATTTTATTTTAAAGGCATTAAGTTTATGAAGATGTGGAGAATGTAGAAAAAAGTTGACTTTGGAAGCTATAAAACATAGGGATAAAGGGCTAACTGATTTAGCAGACACAAGAGGCCAAACTCTAAATGAACTACAAGAAAAGCAGAAAACCATTTCATTTTATAAAACAAAATCTTTCAAAGGCTGAGGAATGACCCAAAGTATTTGAGGTGAGGGGAACTGAGATAGGAAGACTCAGAAAATATTAGGTCAGTATTCATTAGATGCTTCATTAGTAAATTTTAGATATCTTTCTCCATTCTGGTAGTTTTATTTTCTTAGAGTTGGTATTTATTTTTTTAGTTTTTCATGTATACTACTTATCAATAGTTCAGTCCTACCCTCTTGGCAGGGTACTTGCTGCCCCTCACCCTCATCTATGCAGAACTGAAAACTAGAGGTAGATCTTCCAGAAGGAGTTAAGGTAAGAAGTGCCACTGGACAATGGACAATGAAATCATATGGAAAACAGGATTACTGAATGAAGAGACAACCCTTCCACCTGCTTCTCCTTCTTGACTATCAAAATACTTTAGCCTGGGCTTTAGTTTCCAGAAAGATGTGAAGAGTCTTCTCTAGAGAACATGACCAGCCTAAGTGGAAAGATAAGGCATTATCCCTAAATAATCCAGTCAGAATGGCTACAGAGAAGCTCAACCTGCAAACAGAGCTCCATGGTTTTATTTCCGTACTCATTAAAAATGAGTATTAACCTCAGGATCTCAGATACTGAGGAAAGCCTGTAACATGAACGTCAGGGACTAGAATAAACAAACAGGTACAATCTACTTGGAATAATAAAACTATTTAAGGATAAAAGAAAATCATTAAAATTCTCAAGAGAAAATATTGTATTCATGGAACGAGAACAAGACTCCTATAGGAGATGAACACCTAGGGGAAACAAAAGAGCTTCTAAAATAAAAATGCAAAAGTAGAAATGACAAATGCAATAGAAATCATGGAAGATAAATTAGGGGAAATACCAAAAAGGTAGAAAAATAGAAGAAAAAAAAATAGAGGACTAGCAGAGGGCATCTAAACAAGCGGAGTTATAAAAAGATTAGACAAAACAGAAGGGGGGAAAAACATTAATGAAACAATTAATATTTTCCAGAACTCAAAGCAGTAAATTCCTAGACTAAATGGGGTATATTGTACCCAGAGAAATAGATGAAAATAGAGGCATACCAAGACACATCATTGTGAAATTTCAGAACACTAGAGACAGAGGGGAACTACAATGATATTTCAAGAATTAGGAATCAGAAGTGCTTTTGAATTTTTCAATGATGACATCTAAAGAGATTGACAATGCAATGATGAACTTAAAAACATTTCCACCCTAAAATATTTTACCCTACCAAACTATCAGTCAAGTGCAAGGACAGTTAAAAATAATTTTCAGACTTGCTTATAAGGTTTCATAAAACTAATCTACCACAAACACTTTTTCTTAGAAATTTTCTTTTTTTAAAAAAGATGTGCTGCTCTCTGAGCATGTAACAAAGGGGCAAAATAGAAAAGGGGAAGATGTGAGATAAAGCAACTAGAGGACACGATCCAGGAGAAAGGCAAAGGTAATTCTCAACAAGATAGTGATGGGTGTGTATGAGGTATGGAGAATAAGGAGTCCATCCTGGACAAGTCAGAAGGTCCTTACAGTTTATTAATGGATCAATTAATAAATACTGATTTAATAAAAATGTTAATTATGTTGGGGGAAATGAAGGATCAGAAGTGTATACGCATAGAGAGTAAGAATAGGAAAAAGAGCTAAATTCTCATCTTTCAAAATGGTTAAAACTGAAAAAATTAAGAAATCACCCACATAAGCATACCATATAATGACATGGAGCTAAGTGCCAAAAGAAACAGCTAAAAAGTTCAAAGTAGTAGCCTCTGGGGAGCAAGAAAAAGATAAAGAGCAAGACAGTCTTTCATCTATACATGCATTAACAATTTTAATATAAAAACCTACCCAAAAATACACCTCTTCTGTGTAAACAGTAACCAGTTTCAATGCAGAAAAATCAGAATTACAACTGTTCTTGCAGTTAAAAACAAACAGTACTCTTTCTTTGAAGGTGAAAAAGACTGGGAAGACCAAGTTGTCTTCAGATGATATGCTTCATTAAATTCTTTTGGAAACACTAAGACATGAAATATATTTTGGTAGAACATTCCATTAAAGTATAACATTTAAAATCAATATTTAAAAACTTACAAAAACATTTCTAATTTCCAAAAGATGTGTATTTTCTCAGCATTCGTAAGTGTAAAGGTTTAACAAAAGGAAACTTTAAAATCAATCTTATTTAACTCATAATAAAAACTGCTTCTTCTATTTACTGCTATGTTTATCTAATTTCAACCCAAATCATTTTTCTTTACTTACACACCACTAATTCCACTACACCTCGGAACTGGGGCTCAAATATCATTGATTTGTAATCAAATACGATTCAGATGATAGTACTGTTATACTAAAATGACATCAGTCTCTCTATGTAAAAATATTTTTATAAGCTTACTAGAATTAGCTATCAATTTGGAGTATTTTATTCTTATCTCTCTCTTAACACTCAGGCTGTTGCTCACTCTTACTTTTATCAGCTTTTAAAGCACTGAGCAAAACATTACTTAAAAGTAAGTACAATGCATTGCATTAAAAATAACCACAAAAATATATTATTGATGATGAAAAAGAATAAGGAAACAGTCCCTTCTCAAACGTATGTCACTCAACCAGCTCTTCTGGGCAGGAATGCTCAGTTAAGAAGATGGAGAGCACAATTTCCCCACATAGGGAGTTATGGGAAGCAACATCAAATATAGTCTATAAAATTAGAAAACTTCATTCTATACGTCCAGATGGAAACTCTGCATAGAATAGCTTGCTAATTTTTAAAGTTTTAGAAATTCAGAAAGGCCAAAGAAGTTCTACCTCAGTGACAGCAGCCATATTTCAGCCAAAATGCAAAGATTATTTTAGGCTCTAACCTCACATTTCTTATTTGGAAGAATTTCTGGTTGTAAGAAACTTGAGGAACATGCAATATGTTCAAAGTGGTGAAAGAATACTCTAAATAGATAAAATGACAACTGAATGCCAGTACTATTTTAGACTTTTTCTCATTGCAATTTTCCCCATAGGAAGCATAAACACTAGACACAACTGGATATCCTTGCCAGCCCTTCAATTCTAGCCATTAAAGAGCTGGATACCATGTTTTGAGAATACTGGTAATAAAATGAACCAGAAATATGGTAATTTGTGTCTCTCATAAAATTTCAAAAGGTTAGATTAAAATACTGTTTCAAATACTGCAGAAAGTTTTTACAAGTCCTCTTCTATAATGACAGTTTTCTGCTGTAATAGAATTTCCTTCATATGCTTGGTTTGATAAAATTGCATTAATGGTGTAGTTTACATTTAGACTTAGTGAAAAGATTTACCCAGGAGCCTGGTTACAACTCACCTACACTCATTTCCATACAGGTAGCCCTAGACAAAATTATCTGTGAATCAAATTTGTCTTTACCTCCCCCTTCACCTCCGATCTCCATGGCGCTTTCCTTCCATTCAGTGCCCTCATTCCTATTCTTATCCCAGGTTTTGCAGATGCTCAAACTTCCCTGAAAGAAAATGAAAGTGAAAGTGAAGTCGCTCTTTGCGACCCCATGGACTGTAGTCTACCAGGTTCCTCTGTTCATGGGATTTTCCAGGCAAGAGTACTGGAGTGGGTTGCCATTTCCTTCTCCAGGGGATCTTCCCAACCCAGGGATCAAACCCAGGTCTCCCACATTGTAGGCAGACACTTTACCTGTCTAAGCCAACAGGGAAGTCCTAAACTTCACTATTTCTCTCCAAATCAGCAAAGTCCCAAGTACTTCTGCATGCCTCTATTACTTGTCCCTTGGTTCTCTCACATTCTCTATTTCAAGTATTTACTACCCAAGTCAGCAAATGACTTTGTCAGAAGGGAAAAGAGGTTATCATTTATGATTTACTGAAATTACCCTCCGCTTGTAGAATCAACTACAGTAGCACCATTTCTAACCTCTTTTTCTCAAATCTCACAAGAAAATATGCCCTTCATCCTATATGAAGCTGCTGGCTGTGTGACGAATCAGTCCCTCCCACCCACTGGAGGACCATGACCCACGGGCTATCCCTCTCCAGTTACTTCAGTATATTTTCTTCATTTGTCATCTCCACATTTATAAATATTAACATCTTCCTCATCTTTCAGTGACAATATTTTAAATTTGAACCCATTTCCCTTTTAAGTCACATCTTCCTATCTCTCCTTTTTCCCACCACACCAAGCTTCTCTAAAAAGTAGTCACCCTGGACATCTCTTCTTCAATTCTCCACCTTCCCATTCTCACCACTGCTATCTGGCTTCCCTAGCCATCACTTTCCTCAAACTTCCCATGTTTAGCAACAAGCTAACTGAAAAATCAGGGGAGGCGGCCGAGAGGAGCAAACTCACGTCTAAGGAGCAGTGGCTGCGCGGGCACAGGAAGGCCAAGAGGAGCTACTCCATGTTCAAGGTCAGGAGGGGCGGTGGTGAGGAGATACACTTCATCCATGGTAAGCAGCAGCGGCTGTGCTTTGCTGGAAGAGCTGTGAAGAGATACCTCATGTCCGAGGTAAGAGAAACCCAAGTAAGATGGTAGGTGCTGAGAGAGGGCATCAGAGGGCAGACACACTGAAACCATAATCACAGAAAACTAGCCAATCTGATCACATGGACCACAGCCTTGTCTAACTCAATGAAACTAAGCCATGCCCGTGGGGCCACCCAAGATGGGTGGGTCATGGTGGGGAGGTCTGACAGAATGTGGTACACTGGAGAAGGGAATGGCAAACCACTTCAGTATTCTTGCCTTGAGAACCCCATGAACAGTATGAAAAGGCAAAATGATAGGATACTGAAAGGGGAACTCCCCGGGTCAGTAGGTGCCCAATATGCTACTGGAGATCAGTGGAAAAATAACTTCAGAAAGAATGAAGGGATGGAGTCAAAGCAAAAACAATACCCAGTTGTGGATGTGACTGGTGATAGAAGCAAGGTCTGATGCTGTAAAGAGCAATATTGCATAGGAACCTGGAACGTCAGGTCCACAAATCAAGGCAAATTGGAAGTGGTCCAACAGGAGATGGCAAGAGTGAACATCGACATTCTAGGAATTAGCGAACTAAAACAGACTGGAATGGGTGAATTTAACTCAGATGACCATTATATCTACTACTATGGGCAGGAATCCCTCAGAAGAAATTGAGTAGACATCATGGTCAACGAGAGAGTCCAAAATGCAGTACTTGGATGCAATCTCAAAAACGACAGAATGATCTCTGTTCGTTTCCACGGCAAACCATTCAATATCACAGTAATCCAAGCCTATGCCCCAACCAGTAACGCTGAAGAGGCTGAAGACTTACAAGACCTTTTAGAACTAACACCCACAAAAGATATCCTTTACGTTATAGAGGACTGGAATGTAAAAGTAGGAAATCAAGAAACACCTGGGGTAACAGGCAAATTTGGCCTTGGAGTACGGAATGAAACAGGACAAAGGCTAATAGAGTTTTGCCAAGAGAACACACTGGTCATAGCAAACACCCTCTTCCAACAACACAAGAGAAGACTCTACACATGGACATCACCAGATGGTAGACACCGCAATCAGATTGATTATATTCTTTGCAGCCAAAGATGGAGAAGCTCTATACAGTCAGCAAAAACAAGACCAGGAGCTGACTCTGGCTCAGATCATGAACTCCTTATTGCCAAATTCAGACTTAAATTGAAGAAAGTGGTGAAAACCACTAGACCATTCCGGTATGACCTAAATCAAATCCCTTATGATTATACAGTGGAAGTGAGAAACAGATTTAAGGGACTAGATCTGATAGATAGAGTGCCTGATGAACTATGGATGGAGGTTCATGACATTATACAGGAGATAGGGATCAAGACCATCCCCATGGAAAAGAAATGCAAAAAAGCAAAATGGCTGTCTGAGGAGGCCTTACAAATGGCTATAAAAAGAAGAGAAATGAAAAGCAAAGGAGAAAAGGAAAGATATAAGCATCTGAATGCAGAGTTCAAAGAATAGCAAGAAGAGATAAGAAAGCCTTCCTCAGCAATCAATGCAAATAGAGAAAAACAATAGAATGGGAAAGACTAGAGATCTCTTAATGAAAATTACAGATACCAAGGGAACATTTCATGGAAAGATGGGCTTGATGAAGGACAGAAATGGTATGGACCTATCAAAAGCAAAAGATATTAAGAAGAGGTGGCAAGAATACACAGAAGAACTGTACAAAAAGGAGCTTTATGACCCAGATAATCATGATGGTGTGATCACTCACCTAGAGCCAGACATCCTGGAATGTGAAGTCAAGTGGGCCTTAGAAAGCATCACTACGAACAAAGCTAGTGGAGGTGATGGAACTCCAGTTGAGCTATTTCAAATTCTGAAAGATAATGCTGGAAAGTGCTGCACTCAATATGCCAGCAAATTTGGAAAACTGAGCAGTGGCCACAGGACTGGAAAAGGTCAGTTTTCATTCCAATCCCAAAGAAAGGCAATGCCAAAGAATGTTCAAACTACCGCACAATTGCACTCATCTCACACACTAGTAAAATAATGCTCAAAATACTGCAAGCCAGGCTTCAGCAGTACGTGAACCGTGAACTTCCTGATGTTCAAGCTGGTTTTAGAAAAGGTAGAGGAACCAGAGATCAAATTGCCAACATCTGCTAGAGCATCAAAAAAGCAAGAGAGTTCCAGAAAAACATCTAGTTCTGCTTTATTGACTATGCCAAAGCATTTGTCTGCGTGGTTTCCACAATTTCCACATAATTTCCACAATTAACTGTGGAAAATTCTGAAAGAGATAGGAATACCAGACCACCTGACCTGCCTCTTGAGAAACCTATATGCAGGTCAGGAAGCAGCAGTTAGAACTGGACATGGAACAACAGACTGGTTCCAAATAGGAAAAGGAGTACGTCAAGGCTGTATATTGTCATCCTGCTTATTTAACTTCTCTGCAGAGTACATCATGAGAAACACTGGACTGGAAGAAGCACAAGCTGGAATCAAGATTGCCAGGAGAAATATCAATAA